>NW_028151841.1:0-105000 GCF_964638095.1 Poromitra crassiceps
TAGGGTGGGTTATATTAGCCTGGGTAAACCCAGCCTCCACATGACCTGCTCTCAGACCTGCTCTCAGTCACTACGAGAGCAGAGCAGGTCTGAGAGCAGGTCACGTGGAGGCTGGGTTTACCCAGGCTAGGGTTATATGCCTTCTTTTTTATATTTTGTATCGTCTTCTGGCCTCCATTGACAGCTTGCCAGATAAAATAAATGGTACAGGGCCAAGTTATAACATAAGCAACAAATAACGCAACACACAAGAAAAAAGTTTTAACCATGCCCAACAAAACACCTTACAGGGTAACAGGCTAATATAACACAATGCAAGAGGCTAATGCAATTCTATATCAAGCATAGTCCTTTAAAATAACATTACACATGAATGTATTATTATTATTATTATTACCTTTATTGTTATTGTTATTGTTATTATTATTATTATTATTATTATTATTATTATTATTATTATTATTATTATTGTTGTTGTTGTTGTTGTCGTCATTATTATTACTATTATTACTTTCAAGCTATGTTATGTTTTCTACTGTAACAGAGGCTTTAATTAAACTCTAGGTGGCCGTGGGTCAGACTCATTTCTGAGGCCAGTTTTCCCATATAGAGGGTATGCACGTGATGTCACAGGCAGAAGTCACTGTGAAAGTGTGAAAGTGACGTCCGTGCTGCATACCCTCCATTCAATTGGAACTATTTTATGGAACTGAGTATCACTACGCCTCTGATATGCTGCGCGAGACCATCTCCAAACTTTCGCGCGGCTGGACCTGTCTGCACCATTTGTCAATTGTCAGTACAGCACTCACTGCTCCGGTCTTCAAATAAACTCCAGAAACAACGAACGGGCGGCTTGAAGCAGATTATTTGTGGAGGTGAGTGAAGTAGGCTTAACTTGTGTGTTATTTACTACGACAGAAAGAGGTTATTCATGTTAGTCAATTACTTGTAAGAAGGAGAGTGGCCGCTGAGGGGGGAACACTTTTTTACCGTGATAGATCGCTGCTCTCACCTTCAGCTCTGTGTGTGTGTGTGTGTGTGTGTCACGTGTGTGTGTGTGTGTGTGTGTGTGTGTGTGTGTGTGTGTGTGTGTGTGTGTGTGTGTGTGTGTGTGTGTGTGTGTGTGTGCGTGCGCGCGCTTGTGGTGGCGTTATGGCTCAGGCTGGGTGATAATTCTATATTGTAACAGGCTAGTATTTTGGTTTAGTATTTAGTTTAGTATTTTGGTTCAGCTGTCAATCAAATCTTCATTACAGGATCATTTTCTCTTCCAAATGAAGGCGAAAATGGCGCCTTGCCTGTCATCTGGCAGAGTTTCTAGCCCATAAACTAACTACTAACTTGAGCAATTATGCAAACTAAATCAAACGGTAATGTCTAAGAATGCAAAGAAATGTAACTGGCTCGTTAAAACACGCATTCCAGGAATATTATTTACATTTATAACGATAATGGCGCGCGCCTCCGAGCCTGACAGCCTCCCTGGCTGTCAGGGGTCGTCTCTCGGAGATTCCAGGCGGGCGGGCAGCACCTATGAATCGGATTGTCCGCTCGCCCCGCACGAAGCAGCTGGCTCCCTGGTACTCTGCGGATCCCACTCGTGTAGCATGACAACAGGCTGAATCCCACTGGATTTGCGGGTGGAACACGCCAGGATTGGCCAATCCCAAAGCCAGTCCTCAGAATTGTCAAATCAAATCATCGACACGTGTTAGAAACACCAAGTCATTTAATTTCCCCTGATCTCCACAAGGAGACACCAAGTGGTGATGCAGTGGACCTGTGTTGGCAGGCACCTCCCACTATAAATAGAGGCTGGGATCGGGCCTTCCCCCTCTTTGTCTCCAAACATTTCCACCTCACCAGAGAGTGACCAGCTTGCCATGTGTGTTTTGTTTCTACAATGTAAGTTGCTTTTCAGTTATTTATATTGATAGTATTTAAGTTCCTTCTATTGCTATTGAAGGTTTGCCTAATCATTATTTGCTGTATTTATGATTTATTGGGCTATATCTAATTTCTGTCTCTCCTTTGTCCAGAACCATGGCATGGCAATAACAACGCATTCCTTGGACAATCCATCAGTCTCAACATAAAGAGACTAAAAACAATAAATTGAAAGATGGATTGCAAACTTTGTTTCCTGGTGGTGTGTGGCTCCAGTTAGAACTTTAAATCCAGTACAAATTGGTCCTTCGACCCGGAAACTGAGCCACACTTCACACAACCACACAATAACCTAAAATGGCTGCTTCAGAGACTGATGGCATTCAGCTCAATGAAGGCCAGGCTCCTTCCCCTGAGCACATGGATGGATCTCAAGGTGTACCAGACTCAACCCAGCCTAACATGGACAAGGCCACCCACGAATTGTCTCAAACAGCACCTGAGCCATCTTTACCTGCTCACCAAACAGAGCCCAGCTTTTCACCTGATTTGCTTCCCCCTCAAATCACTTTGCCATCAGTAATTTGTGAAGTAGCAGCTAAACCCCTGACAAAGGCAATTGACCCAGGGGCTAGGCCAAAAAGAGATAGACGGCCCCCTGACTACTATGGGACTAGTATGCCACGGCGGGAGCAGAAGGCATCTACACGATCCCATGGCTCACGTAGTTCTCACAGTAAGAGGACTCAACCCACAGGTACAGCCTTTAGTTTGCCTACAAACTCTCAAAGTAGTAGGCATTCCAGGGGTAGCCACACTTCTCAGTTGAGTGATCTTCAAGCAAGCATTCTTGAACAAAAGCAAAAGAACGATGAGCTGGAGGAGCTAAGAAGACAAAGACATGAGGATGATGAGCTTGATGAACAATGTAAATTAATCGATGAAGAAGCCAGAGCTGCTCAGCATAAGCAACAAGACGCACACAAGGAGAGAGAGAAACTTGTTAGACAGGTTGGCATGAACCGAAAAATTCGTATTAAAGAACAAGAGCTTGAATCAGCCCAGCTGGTTTCTAGTTTTATAACCCAAAATATCTCTGAAGATGATCATCCTGGTGGAGCCTCTGCTCCTCTTACTCCCTCATATATTCAGAAAGATGTAAATGTAGCCACCTCATTTTATGATCTGCCACCTCCCTCCAGGATATTCACTCCTGCCCCCACAAACCTGATGTATGCTGACTCAAACTTGATGGACTTAACTTCTCATCCTCAATCTAGCTCTCCTGTAAGATTAACTAATGCCTCCCAAACCCTTCCCATGCTTCAACCAATACAGCAAAGCTTAGCCGCTGTTCATGCTCCCTCTTTGCCCTCTGCAGCTATTGGACAAAGAGCTACTGCTCAAGCTGCACCATTGTCCATTCCCTATGCCCAGGCTATACCCTCTTATAGTTATGTACCTCCTCCACCTCAAGTGAATGTCCAAGCCCCTAATTATGCAGTTACGCCTGGTCCTAGGCAGTCCATTTTCACTGGTAGTCTGCCACCAATGCAAGCCATGACATCCCAGCAGCCACAATCTGTTTCCTCACCTTTTCAAACTCCCAATGTCATGGATTTGTTCATAGCTTCTGCTTATGGAATACCAAGGCCCTCACTTCCTGTATTTAGGAGTGGTCGAGAAAGTGATTTTTCCCTCCTGAAGATGGGTCTGGATAACCTCCTTGACAACCACCCCCATCTTACTGAGCAATATAAATATCAAGTCCTCCTACAACATCTTCAACACCCAGGAGCTAGCAAATTGGCCAAATCCAGCATGCATGATGCAAGACCATATTCCACCGCTCTCCTAGCACTTCAAGAGAAATACGGTCAGCCAAGGCTGCTCGTTCAGAGTGAAATTGGAGCAATATTGAATTCCCCCATTATTCGCATAGGTGATGTAGAGGCCTTTGATGACTTTTCCCTTTCTATCCATGCACTGGTGGGAATGTTGCTGTCCCTAGAGGGCCCTAATGGGTCAGAATTAAGATGTGGCTCTCATGTAGACAGACTCCTCAGTAAACTCCCTGTGCAATACAGAGATGGATTTGTCGAGCATTGTATTAATCGTGGCATTCTGACTGGGCAGGCAAACCAAACATATTCCCTCCTTGACCTTTCAACCTGGCTGCAGTCAAAGTCAAGAGCCAAACGCATATCAGAGAGAGCTGTTGAGCTTCACAGACAGGAAAGACCACGGACTGGTAAGGAACGCCAGCCCTCCAGACAAGTCTCCTCTGTCTACCTTTCAACATCATCTGAGATGGATGGCACACAAAAGGTCTACACCAAAGGAAAGGTAAATGTGAATAAACCTAAGCCTTACTGCCCCTACTGTAATGTCAGAGACCATTTCCTTGGCTCATGCACAGAATTCCAAAAACTCTCTAAAAATGGCATTATGAAATGGATGCAGGAGAAGGGGAGATGCAGTAAATGTGGGAGAATACACAAAATTGACAAATGCACTTTAAAGAGGCCATGTAATCTGTGTAAGGACATTCACCTAACCATTCTCCATGATGTCATTACAAACAACTCTGCCACAGTTATGCTGACGTCCTCTCCATCAGAGCTCCTTTACATGGACAAACCCAACCGCTCACATAAAGTCATGCTGAAAGTTGTCAATGTTTGTCTCCACAATGGGGAAAGGACCCTCATAACTCATGCAGTCCTCGATGATGGTGCGGATAGATCTATTCTGCTCCCCCAAGCTGTCCAGTGTTTGGGCCTCACAACTCAGCCTGAAACCATCTCTCTACGCACAGTGAGACAGGATATAGTGCAATTGAATGGAGCATCTGTATCCTTTGAGATTTCCCCTATCAACAAGCCAACTGAAAGACATGCTATCGACGGAGCATTCACTGCAGGAAATCTTGGTCTGTCAGAGCACACATACCCTGTGAAGCAGCTACAAGAGCAGTACCACCATCTCAGAGGTATCCCATTGCAGTCTATTGATCATGCATGCCCTCTTGTCCTCATTGGCTCAGACTATGCCCATCTCATCACAGCCACAGAGCCAATACTCATGGGGCCCCCTGGTGGCCCACTGGCAGTAAATACCAGACTAGGATGGGCTCTCCAAGGGCCAGCCAGCTTAATCCAAAGCCAGCACACACTCTCCTTCACTCTCACCTGCTTCAAAAGTGAATTGCTCAGGAATGTGGAAAGACTTTGGCAGATTGACACTTTTCCTAATATCAATGAAAAGACGGCCACAAGGTCAAAACAAGACAAGCGAGCTCTCGATCTACTCCACTCTAAAACAGTTAGAGTGAAGATAGATGGTGTAATTCGTTATGCCACTCCACTGTTAAGAGCTTCCAACATCCCTGTCCTTAAAGCTCCCAAACAAGCTGTCCTGCCCCGTCTCTGTGCTACAGAAAGACGCCTGTCCAAAGATCCCAAACTGTCTGAAAAATACCAAGAGGAACTTGATAAGCTTGTGCAGTCTGGCTATGTGCAAAGGATTCCCAGTGAGCAGGTCGACCAACCAGAGGAAACCTGGTATTTCCCACATCACATTGTTGAACACAACCAAAAACACAGAGTTGTATTTGACTGCTCATTTGAATATATGGGACTAAACCTAAACAAATGTCTTCTGCCTGGCCCAACACTGGGTCCCTCTCTCCTTGGAGTTCTACTCAGATTTCGCCAACATACCATTGCCATCTGTGGAGATATTAAAGGGATGTTCCACCAAGTACGCCTTTTGGATGAGGACAAACCTTTACTCCGTTTCATATGGAGAGGAATGCAGCTAGACCAGGAGCCCAGTGTCTATGAATGGCAAGTCTTGCCATTCGGAACAACATGTAGCCCATGCTGTGCCACCTATGCAGTCCACAAACATGTCCAGGATCACAGTGAAGGAAATGAGGAAGTCATTCAATCTGTCCAACAGTGCTTTTACGTTGATAACTGTCTCCAAAGCGTCCCTTCCTCTCATGAAGCCAAGTCCCTCATTGACAAAATGAGACCTCTGCTAGCTGACGGTGGGTTCGACATCAGACAATGGGCGAGTAATGATCCAGCTGTAATACAACATCTCCCACCAGACGCAAAGTCTAAAACCAGTGAATTGTGGTTCTCAGAGAAGGGAGACCCAAAAGAACTGACACTTGGCCTCCAATGGAACTGCTCCACTGACATGCTGGGTTACAAGAACAGATCGGTCATCTACCATCAGCCTACAATGAGAAATATATACAAGGTACTGGCAAGCCAATATGATCCTCTGGGCTATCTGACCCCGTTCACAGCCCGTGCAAAAATCATAGTGCAGGATCTATGGAAGCAGGAAAGAGGATGGGATAACATCATCAAACCTGATGGCTTGTTGGAGAAATGGCAAGCATGGGAGTTGGAACTGCAACATCTCCCTGACATTCACTTTCCACGCTGTTATCTGCCCCCCTGTACCAATGCAGCCACTTCAGAATCTCATATGCATGTTTTCTGTGATGCTTCGGAGCGTGTGTATGGTGCAGTTGCCTACATCCAGAATAGAGACAAACATGACCACACCCATGTCAGCTTCATCATGGCCAGGTCTCGTATAGCCCCTAAACGCCAGCTATCTATCCCTCGCCTTGAGCTCTGTGCAGCCCTATCTGGTGCCCAACTGGCTAACCTTCTCACTTCTGAACTCACGATTCCACTACAGTCAGTGACCCTCTGGTCAGATTCCACAACAGTGCTATCATGGCTAACATCTGAATCCTGCCGCTACAAGGTGTTTGTTGGCACAAGAATAGCTGAGATTCAGACTTTGACTGACACAAAGAGCTGGAGATATGTTGATTCAAAGAATAACCCAGCTGATGACCTAACACGTGGCAAAACCCTCCTAGAGCTTTCTCAGCAACACAGATGGAGTCAAGGCCCTCCATTCCTCCTACTGAACACCAACTGCTGGCCAACTAATCCATGTGTGCCAGGTAAATTAGAGCCTGCTGAAGAACTCAGGAAATCCATGTTCTGTGGCACAGTGATGTCAGATGACACAAACCTCCCTGATCTGATAAAGTACAGCAGCTGGGATGAGTTGATAAAGGAGACAAACAAGGTGCTTTATGGGGCGGCGGACCACAACTCAAACATAGCCCAATGCAATATAAACTCAGAGAGAAATCTTCTGCAAAGGGCCCAAACAGAGTGCTTCCCTGAGGAATTCACTGCCCTCAAAACAGACAAGCCCATACCAAAAAGTAGCAAACTTCTCCCCCTGTCTCCTGAATATGACCCTGAACTCGGTCTAATCAGAGTGGGAGGCAGACTTCGAAGAGCGGAGACCCTTGACCATGACCATGTCCATCCAATTATATTGGATCCAAAACATCCCATAACCAAACTCATTATAAAACATTATGATGAGAAACTGCTCCATCCAGGTCCCGAGCGTGTCCTGGGCGAAATGAGACGGCGATACTGGATCCTGCGTGGTCGTCAGGCTATTCGCCAGCATCAACACCAGTGTCAAGACTGTCAGAGATGGAGAGCTAATCCAGTCATTCCCAAAATGGCAGACCTCCCTCCAGCCCGTCTGAGACTGTTTAAGCCCCCCTTCTGGTCCACAGGCATGGACTGTTTTGGACCTTGCACTGTGAAAGTTGGCCGCCGCACAGAAAAAAGGTGGGGCATACTTTTCAAATGCTTAACAACACGCTGCATACATCTTGAGCTGCTTGACAGTATGGATGCAGATACATTCCTAATGGCCTTCAGAAGATTTGTCTCACGCAGAGGGAAACCTTTTGAACTTCTCTCTGACTGTGGGACTAATTTCAGAGCAGGAGATGCAGAGCTGCAAAATGCCTTCCAGGCCATGTCACCTGACTTAAAGCAGCAACTGGCCCACACACAGGTGCATTTCAAATTCAATCCTCCATCTGCCCCCCATTTCGGTGGATGCTGGGAAAGAGAGATCAAATCAATAAAAATGGCCCTCCATGTTACATTAGGAAACCAACCAACAACAGAAACTGTCCTGCACACAGTCTTGATTGAAGTTGAGGGCATAATGAATTCAAAACCTCTCGGCTACATCTCCTCTGACCTTGCTGACCCAGACCCAGTCACACCAAATATGTTGCTAATGGGGCGGCCTGACTCCTCCCTTCCTCAGGCAATCTACTGTGAAAGTGAACTCCTTGGCAGAAGAAAATGGCGTCACAGTCAGATCTTGGCTGATCATTTCTGGACGGCCTTCATTCGCTACTACCTTCCAAACCTTCAAACCAGGCAAAAGTGGGAGACTGACAGGGAAAGCTTGAAATCAGGGCAGGTCGTGATGATTGTTGACCCCCGGTGTCCTCGAGCATCATGGCCGATGGGGAGAATAACTGAAACTTACCCTGGAAAGGATGGAAGGGTTCGCAGTGCAAAGGTCACTGTTCACGGTCGAGAATATCTACGCCCCGTTTCCAGATTGATCCCACTCCCTGAAATCACTGAAGAGACAAAATAAACGTATTTGCTGCACAAATCCGGGGGCGGCTGTTAGAAACACCAAGTCATTTAATTTCCCCTGATCTCCACAAGGAGACACCAAGTGGTGATGCAGTGGACCTGTGTTGGCAGGCACCTCCCACTATAAATAGAGGCTGGGATCGGGCCTTCCCCCTCTTTGTCTCCAAACATTTCCACCTCACCAGAGAGTGACCAGCTTGCCATGTGTGTTTTGTTTCTACAATGTAAGTTGCTTTTCAGTTATTTATATTGATAGTATTTAAGTTCCTTCTATTGCTATTGAAGGTTTGCCTAATCATTATTTGCTGTATTTATGATTTATTGGGCTATATCTAATTTCTGTCTCTCCTTTGTCCAGAACCATGGCATGGCAATAACAACGCATTCCTTGGACAATCCATCAGTCTCAACATAAAGAGACTAAAAACAATAAATTGAAAGATGGATTGCAAACTTTGTTTCCTGGTGGTGTGTGGCTCCAGTTAGAACTTTAAATCCAGTACAACACGTATATGGTCCGCCTCTCAATTCGTTTTCAGTGTCTGACGCTCGCGCTGGTGCATTCCGTTCCGGTTCACTTCGACTTTATATGGTGGAGCTGATTTAATTACTGTATAAATATGAAAACAGGGGGAAAGCTCTACCTTACCTGGTATTTGTGATTCCCTGTAATGCTCTGTAGATCTTGGATGTAACCATATTGACATTTCCATCTCTTTTTCAAGTGGGCCCTGCTCGCACTCACACACACATTAAGGGGTTAAGGGCCTTGCTCAAGGGCACCTCAGTGGTGGTAATGAGGGAGGGGCAAGTGCTGCTTTTCACACATGCTTTTCTAATGGACACTGTCTCTTTGTCTATATACTGTGTGTGTGCAGGTTTTCGATGAGATATCATACATTGAGGGAGAAACAGCCAGTGGAGGACACACATTAATCTGTTAAGTAAGTTGAGAACTTTTCTTTTCTCCAAAAACCTATTCCTGTGGTCCTCTAGGCCTACTTGCTTTTTATCCTTTCTGGAAAGGATTTTATTTTATTTTATTTTATTTTTATTTTTATTTTTATTTTTTATTTTTTGTGTGTGCTTTGAGCACCACAACATGGCCGGTGTCTCCAAAACTCAGCAACTCACACCAAAACGATCTAGATGGACATATCCTGTGGGTGGCTGTAGTTTTAATTAAAGGTGACTGGCTTGTTAAATAAATGATTTGTGCACATAGCTGATGCCATGATCCCATGGAACCTAATGCATGTGTCACTGCATTTGGACTCTTATTTACCAAATTGTAATGTGTCTGGAATGGATGAGCTGTTTTACCAGGTTCCAAGGTGGATCAGAAAGGTGCGATTTAACGCCCCCACTTACAGTATCTGACTTATCAACTTCAAGATTAATTTTAAAATGTGTTGGGAACTTGGGACCAATCGGGCTGTGAGCCAGAAAGGTCTTTGTACAGCTAGACCCTGGGCAGACAGTACAGTGAAATAATTTTTAAAGTAGCTCATGCGTCACTTTTGTGTAGCACTTTTTCAAATGGCAGTTGAAATATTGACCAAAGAACAGTGTTACTCTGCCACTAATTTATCTCTGTTTGCTTTTCAGTTTGATACAAAGAATGGCTCCAGAACCAAAACCTGGGTGAAGCAGATGTGGAAGCTCGAGGGGGGAAGCCTGGATGCTACATCACAGAGAAAATAATGGACATAAACAAACAAGCAAAGAATAGCACTTGAAGGGACACTCCACCGAAAAACAATGCTGATTTATTTTGCACATAATCTCACACATATCCAAAAACTGTAAACCGTTTTGCAGGCATTCATTTAGTTTGACAGTTATTGAGAGTTGATTTAAGTTGTGATTTGTGAATGACATCACTGGTCCACGACTGAACTCAAATCAACTCTCAATAACTGAAATTAATTAATTACGGTAAATGAATGCCTGCAAAACATTGTTTTTTTCCATAAAGTTTTTAGGATTGTGAGATTTTGTGCAAAATAAATCTGCATTGTTTTTCAGTGGAATTCTCTACTTCTGATTTGACTTAAGGCCTTTGCTCCTCAAGGGAGCATAGGCTATTGACAAAATGTCGGTGGTTGGCGGTTCTTCCCTGTTCTCCCCAATTGAGCCTGCTCCCAGACATTTCTGCCTGCACACCTCTTCTCCAGCTGTTCCTGGGGTGACCTCTTTTCTTGTCGGGTGATGTTGCCTGTTTGTTGTGTTATTGTTAATTAGTCAGTAGTTTTATTATTTAATTGAGTTTAATTGTAATGAGTCTTTAATTGCCTTCAGCACATTAATTGAGTTGAGTCACACTTTTACTTTTAATACTTTTGACATAAAGACAGGTACAGGCTGACTGTTCAGGTGCACTGCTGTATGTGCGGTTCTCTCTCCCACTCCCTCTCTGTGTTGCTTTTATTTAATAAATAATTATTTTGTTATGTAAACCTGAAATAGTCTTCATTTAACTAGTTCAAGAAAGATTACTTTTGTGATGTTTATCTGGTCTGACTACTCTCAGCATGGGGTGCTGGTTAACAAGCATTCAACCATAGACCAGCATGTTGTGTTTTGACACCAGAATAGCTGGTGTATGCTGGTCACACCAGCACACCAGCATAGGTGTACTGGTGTATGCTTCCCATGCTGGTCACAAGACCAGCATATGTGACCAGCATCCCATGCTGGTCACACCACCAGCATACCAGCATCATCGCATGCTGGTCACACCACCAGCATCCCATGCTGGTGGTGTGACCAGCATGGGATGCTGGTCACACCACCAGCATACCATGCTGGTGGTGTGACCAGCATGGGATGCTGGTCACACCACCAGCATACCAGCATCATTGCATGCTGGTCACACCACCAGCATCCCATGCTGGTCACACCACCAGCATCCCATGCTGGGATGCTGGTACACCAGCATAACTTGTTGTGTTTTCAAAACACAACAAATTTACCAGCATCCCAGCATGGGATGCTGGGATGCTGGTACACCAGCATAAAAAGCTATGCTGGTGCATGCTGGTTTTTTCAGCAGGGGTACAATCATGCTCTCTCACTTTTCTACACTTGTTTCCATCTGAGCACGTCCTGGTGTCAGGGTTCTGCACATGTGAGCACGCCCTGGTGTCAGGGTTCTGCACGTCCTGGTGTCAGGGTTCTGCACGCCCTGGTGTCAGGGTTCTGCACGTCCTGGTGTCAGGGTTCTGCACTTCTGAGCACGTCCTGGTGTCAGGGTTCTGCACATCTGAGCACGCCCTGCTGTCAGGGTTCTGCACAAAGCCATGTGTCATTGTGCCCAGAGGTGTCAGGAGCATGCATTATACAGTAGATATGTAGCCGAGCCTAATTTCTTATTTTATTTTGTTTGTTTATTTGTCCCGATGTCTGTTTTATTGGTGAACTTCCCCTAAATCAATTCTTTCTAATAGGTCCCACCCTACTGGTTTAACTACGTTAGTTTTTTGTTCCCCTGGGGTGGTATTTTGGTGTTACACGCCCGGACGCAAATTGCAGTTGCACTATCTTGTTGCCGGGTAGGTCACGTTCTCCATTTGCTCTCTCGTTTGATTTAGATATTTATATTTTCTTTAACTTAAAATGACACTATCCTGCTGTACAGAGCGCTGTAAAATGCTAGCGAACTCATTGATCCTGCCTCCTTAGTGTGGAGAGGTTTTATTTCATTTCCAGACTGTTATGTTTTATTTAGCTAAGCTAGTTAGCTTCCCGCTAGCCAGTGGCTCTGTGCCTTTGCTGACGTTGGGTCCGGGCGCAGTCAGTACGCGGCGTGTGCCATTCAGAGTCACGTTATTTTTATAAGGGTCATATGGTGTAATGTGTATAGTAGGTTTATGTGTGTTTCTGTGATACCTTTTTGTAGAGATATGTGGAGAGAGAGACGTGAAGTGGTGTGTGACACCGTGTTTTTGTCTTTACATGTGAAGGTATGTTTGCTCAATGTGTTTATGTTAAATTCATATTTTGCACTAGAAAAGAGAGAATTGGGTTTATGTGGGGGGATTGTGAATGTGTTTTGTATCTTTTATATTTTAATGCACTCTATTTTGTCTATCTTTATATGCCATTTTATATTGTATATTGTACATTAGAATTGTATAATGAAAATGGCAGTTGCACTATCTTGTTGCCGGAGATATGTGGAGAGAGAGACGTGAAGTGATGTGTGACACCGTGTTTTTGTCTTTACATGTGAAGTAAACCCAGTGATCCCAGCAACGGTGTGTGCCTGTCATTCAGCCAACATCATAACATCCAAATACACAACGCAGAATAGTGGCTGTTACAGATACAATGTAAATGAACCTACTGTAGCTCGCTGGCTAGATTTAAATCTAGAAAAGCCACCATTTGTGCGCAGGTATTTGCTGTTAAGTCAACAATCGGAAAATATAGGTAACGGATACCTAAATAAATTAAATTATAAATTCTATATTTCAGTTTGATTCAGGTATACTATTACAGCAATCTCCAGAGCAGTGCAGATGCATTCCCTTGCCAGTCCAGTTTAGGTCTTTACCGGCTTCTAACAGAGTACAGTTCCATTCAGTTTGGTTTGCAGACAGGATTTATAGTAAAAGCACATAAAAATAACATAATAAAAACACAGCACAATAAAACATAAAAACACAACATTATTCCATACAGACATCAGCTGATATGACTGGACAGCGAGTCAGCAGCTCAAAATAGTGCAAAAAAAGTGAAAAAAAACAGTTAAAATAATAAATAAACTTCATGTTTTTTCTCCCGTCTGTCCGTCTCAAACGGATTTTGCCAAAACTTTGTAGAAAGGTAGATCATGGACCAACTTAGAATTGATGAACATACCACGCCCAGTGACCAAAAGGGGGCGTGGCATCCAACTGACACCTGTTTTTGTGTGTATTTATTTTCCACTAGGAGGGAGGCCATTAACATGAACCTGCCACTCATGACTGAAGAACAGCGGCGGGCGTTTGGACAGTGATACGTCCAGGCTATAGGCCCCCTCAACATAACCAGAGGTGGTCCATCAGTCATCAGCGACACCGGTAACCTGATCGTCTACCTGCCCTTCCACAACTTCCAACACCTCTCACCTGCTCAGGTATCAGCCCTCTGAGCTCTCCAACACCTGGCTGGGAAACCTGAGAAGTGGGCGCTCTTGTCAGTGCGATTAGCCCCGGGGCACAGCAGAGCTACTGTCACACACTGGTCAAAAGCAGAGAGCAGCCACCTCCATTGTGTCTTATTATGCTTGAGCTTGTAACTGACGTTCAATAAGTAAAGATACCAACACATGAATTAAGAATGGCGCAGGGATACAATGGTAACTGACGTGCTCACATATGAATACAAAAGAAGCTTTGAATGCATCATTCATATGATAACGCTCACGGGCGTGAAGCCGCAAACAGACGCATTATTTCTTATCTCATACATTTTTGATATCTGATCTCATACATTTTTATAATCTTATCCGATACATTTTGACCACCAACAAAATGTGTTCAATGTCACATTATATTTGAGTCACAAATAGGATCTGTGCCTCAGGATGATCTGATGTGTTTTGTGTTGTCATGTATCTCCAGCTGTTGCAGGGGCTGGACGTGCTGCAGATCAGCTCCCTGACTCACCTCCAGCAGCAGTTTGTAGCTCACAGCCTCATAGGCACCTACAAGAACCTGACAGCTGAGCACTTCACCAGGTCAGCAGCTCTGCAGACACCCCAAACTCAACACTTATAACCCATTAGCTCAATAGTGGATTTAACATTTCTGAGTACATTCTCAGTGTATGAGTTGAAATTGTTGTTATATACTACATAACGTTAGCATTTAGCATTTTGGAAGGAAAGCTGTGATCTGCAGCCCAGGTGTGTGTTGTTGAACCTTTAGGCTGGGTAAAGTGAGCTGCCTGGCAGAGCCAGAGGACCTGCTGGTTTACAAAGACACTGAGGCCTTCTCAGTCATCCAGGAGAACATCATGGCCTGTGTCCGCCAGGGCTACAGCCTGCCCAGCCACATGGTAGGAGCAGCCAAGTCAATATGTGGTGTGTGTGTGTGTGTGTGTGCGCGCGCGCGCGTGCGTGTGCGTGCATTAGGGATGGGACAATATTGAAATTAAATATATTCTAATACAAAAACAAACGAAAAAAGAAAGAAATCATTATATTAGTCACATTTTTATTGTTATACTTGCTCATCACAATTTTAGTTCTCCATCAAAATGTAGTTCTCCATCAAAATTATTTGCACTTTTTTAATGACATTTTAAATTGTACATCATAGCAAGCCAATGCCACTCCTAGAAAGGCTAAGAAATTAAAAATAATTCCGCACAGACAGACTTTGTTTTCAATGAGCTTTTATTTTTTTAACTTCGTATCGTGGTTGTATCGAATCGTGAACCCCGTATTGCGTATCGAATTGTGTCGCAAGATATCCATATCGACCCATCCGTGATATACTGTATGCGTGTCGATGTCTTACATGCTCTTCTCTCCGTGCTTGTTCCTACTCTCCTATGCAGATCTTCAGTTTGTTCCTGAACAACACAGAGTTCAAAGTTCCAGCCTCTGGGCACACCTCGGACCGGCTGGCCGAGCTGGCCCCTTTCCTGCCCTGGCTGGGTGTGCCTTTTCTGCAGGGGCTCAACCAGGCCCAGCTGCGCCCCGCCCTCCACGCCCTCTCCTCGGTGTCCTTCAGCCCCGCACAGGTACAGCATGTGATGGACCTAGTAGCTACATCACATGTAGCTACATCACATGTAGCTACTACCTACATGCACAACATAGGAATTAGCAAGCGCTAGCATCACCTAGCTCTCAGTAGGACCAGGTCCCATTGCCGACAATCTTATTGTCTATAGAGAGCCGCAGGAACGAGTCCGGAAATCATCGATGCTAACAGTCCTGGTTCTTCACTGTTTTCGCCTATGGGAGTTTTGAATGGGTTTTTCGCGCGATGCTTCGAATAATCTCTCTGGGCAACGCTGGCTTAATCAAACGCGAACCAGTGTTTAGTAATATCATCTTCACACACGAGGACCACTTTTATGAGTTTTGAAGCTTTTACGTGCCGTTAAAAGGGCGGCTAGCTAGCAAACGGCTAAATGAGACTACACTGTTGAGTCGATACGTCAATAACATCACCACTTCAAAGGACGAACACGGAAATTCTCTTTCCCTCACCTGGTTCAGCCCCGTTCAGCCCGGGGTAATCAGTGCACACATCAACAACAGTCCAGGTTGAGTGCTGACGTGACGTGGAAGCCTATGCGACAGTGTGTAGTTCTGGATTAGCTTAGCTCGAGCTTTTTACTTCTAGGGCTCGCATTTACGCTACAAAACTCATGAAAGTGGTCCTCATGTGTGAAGATTATCCGACTGAACTCTGGTTCGCGTTTGATTAAGCTTGCGTTGCCCAGAGACCGTATTTGAAGCATCGCGGCAAAAACCCATTCAAAAATCCCATAGACGGAAACAGTGAAGAACCAGGAAGTCCGGGACTTCCGCATTCTGACTACAAAAATACGTCATCCCTGCGGCTCTCTATTAGACAAGTTCATTATTATGACTCGGATTAGAAATGTCTGGTGTTACTAAGCTGCTCTAGTAGTTCATCCCTTTCACTGCATAAGACCTCATTTGTCCTGCATGGCTGAGTTTGCTGGTGGGGGTGGGTGGAGGGGGTCTGGTGGGGGTGGGGGGGGTCTGGTGGGGTTATAGGCTGGAGGAACAGCTGACAGGCAGCCAACCCTCAAGACACTGACCTGACCTCAGGTGGTGCCTGAGGCCACACTGACCCGACCTCAGGTGGTGCCTGAGGCCAGGACCTGTGCTTTACTTCACCCTCAGATAACATCTGAACTAGAGCCTCTGACGTTAACGTCAGCCTCACAGCTGCTGCCTTGCCTTCATACAGGATGCCATAAGGCAGGGATACTCAACTTGCTTTGCCCGGGGGCCACCTTCGTGAAATGATAGAAGGCCAGGGGCCAGTTAATAAACAAACAATACACATTTCTCTGTAGCGGATTCTAGGTTTTTGGGGTGTCAGCCAGAGTTTAGTCTGACAATGTTGTGTGCACACATAGTTAGTTAAGTTAAGTTAGTTAGGTTAAGTACACATACATAAGTGCCTGGGTAGCAAGCAGACAGCGGTATTTGACAATTTAGCAGCTAAATCATAGATTATTGAAAGATATTCCATATTCCAGACTGAAATGCAATAACAGAAGTGGAGTATTGGCCAGAATGACATGAACATTTGTTCACATTTATGAACATTTATTCAGCGGGTATCTTGCATGTTGCCTTCAGGTGCACTGTTAAAAAAAAATGCAATTCCATCGCGGGCCGCAAGTTGAGTATCACTGCCATAAGCCATAAGGAGTCTTGAGTAGATGAAACGAGAGGGCAGACAGCAGGATTGGAGAGGAACAGGAGACAACACCCCCCCCCCTCCCCTTTTTGTTGTTGTTTTGGAAATGTTAACCACAAGCATTTTTACTCATTTGCTTTTATCCTTCTAAATGTTTTTCAGGCTGCAGTAATTGTAGACAAGTTGAATTCAGACATAGTAAGTACTTTTCTAAACATGTGAGAATGTGAATTCCGTGTGAAGGTGCTCCCTCCTGGTGGTAGTAGTAGTAGTAGTAGTAGTAGTGGTGGTATTGAGGCCAAAGTATCTTATTACTGTCATAACTCTTTATCTATATTAACTATTCTCACTACTAACACAAACCCACATACACACAAGGTGGGTTTCCATCCAACTGTTTGTATGAAAAGTTTCGATTTGCGGTTTGCGCATTAAAAACCTGGAGACGTGGCAAAATTTGAAAAAAAAAAAAAAAATAGCAAAAAAGTTTTTAGGCATGGGGGAGGTGGAAAAGTCGGTGTATCGATAAAAGATAAATGCAATTTAGTGCAGTTGAAACGGATTAAGTGAATCTTCCGCTGTGTCTGGTTAACCAAACCCTCAAGTAACCAAACTCAGTACGCTACATATCTGCACACACTAAATACATCAGGTGAATATGATGCACGCTACATATCTGCACATACTAAATACATCGGGTAAATATGCAGCACATATTTAGGCACAATCTTAATTAAGGGGTTATTAATTAAGGTGTGCACGTCTGCCTGCAAGGCACATATCAACTCCCAATATTCGCATAATAGGAGTGGATGGAAACATGCATAATTTTGCATTGTCTCTTGCTGATTTTCTAAAAATTTGTCAAAATTGTACATACATTTGGAAACCCAACTACACACATACACACACACACACACACACACACACACACTTTTCTTTTGGTAATTGAATTTGACAAATCTTCCCTTGTTGAAGCTGGTCGTGACAGGTTGTGTTGTCTTGTTCTGTGCAGGGTTCTCCATCTGTGATCGGCTGGTTGGATAACGTGGAGCCTCTCCTCTCCAGCACACCGCTGCTCAGTGTCATGTCCAGGACCCCTCAGCTGGTGGCCGACAGCACCTCTGTCTTCAGATGAGAGTGGAACACACAGCAGGTGGAAGCCCCCCCCCCCCACACACACACACCCACACACACACACACACACACACACACACACACCAAACAGCTGTGAACCTACCTCCGCCCACAAAGGATGCAGGCACCCTTTGGGCCAAGCAGTAAGAAGATGCATGTTTCATCAAATTTGGAGCAGATTTGTCGGAGTTATGGCCTTTCAAAGTTTTACATTTTGACCTTCAACTAATAGCGCCCCCATAAAAAGGCAAATGCACAAATTAATTAAAACAAGAACAAATTAAAGTTTGCCCAGAAGTTTAATCAAACGTATTAAAACTTAATAAAACAAATGATAGAGTCGTCCACTAGCAGAATACCTGTGCAGTGTATCGTAGCAGAATACCTGTGCAGTGTATCGTGCTGCTTATAGCCATTGCGCAGCATCGCAAGTTCGCCCATTAATCTGCACGGGCCTTTGCTCACAGAGTTGGCATGCAGCCTTTCCTCTCTCTCCCCAGAGGGTTTTCATAGTCCACTTCCCTGGCTGATTCCAACAGGTGTGCTTCTCCACTCTGGAGCTCTGGAACATCTGCACATAAAGCGTACAGGAGACGAAAGCTCTGAAGCAGCAAGTTACAAACGACCGTTCGCACAACATCACACTTATTATAATGTAGAGGGGGGGGGGGGGTGATAAATACATGTGTGTACATATGTTACATATACATACATGTTACAATACATATGTTACATATACATACATGTTACAATACATATGTTTTTCCTGTTTCCTTCCCAGGTTATAGCTATATTCAGAGAAGTGGATGATACGAAACTAAAAGTCATTAAAAAAGACTACCTGTAAGTGCAATAAGTTTCTGTGTGTGTGTGTGTGTGTGTGTGTGTGTGTGTGTGTGTGTGTGTGTGTGTGTGTGTGTGTGTGTGTGTGTGTGTGTGCGTGCGCGTGCGTGTGTGTGTGTGCGTGTGTGCGTGTGTGCGTGCGCGGTCTGTACATTTGAGATGAATGGGCATCCTTTCTGTACTCATTCCTGTCGTCCTCGATCCAGAGGCTCTGAACACTGTTAGTCTCACAGGGCTGTTGTCATGTGAAATCCCTGTAACTCCAATCAGAGTTATTTTCAATGTTCTACTTCAATTGGAGGATTTGGTGCTTCTCCACAGGATGAGAAGATCATCTGCGCTCTTTGTCTCATGAAACCTTCTAAACCCACTGAATAATGTCACAAATTCAGTCCCATCAGGCCAAAAACAAGGCTGTTTCTCTGAGTTCCTCAAAAGGGGATATTCTGGAGGTACAGGGCTTTTCAGAGTCTCCGTTCACTATGTTGCTCCTTCATGGTCTGTCAGTATTTTACAGATTGATGTGTACATGCTATTGACATGCTGTGACTATTGACTGACACTTTGTCTAAGCAGGACCCTGGGGACAGTGGGTCAGGGTATGAGCTGCAAGGTCTTAGAGAACCTCATCAAGGCCGATCGCTCGTTTGCAGCCGTGAAAAGAATCCTGGTCTTCCTCAGAAGGCAGCCTGTTCTCCTCCACCCCTCACTGGTAAATAACACAACCTGTCCTCCACACCTCACTGGTAAATATCACAGCTCGTTCTCCTCCACACCTCACTGGTAAATAACACAGCTCGTTCTCCTCCACACCTCACTGGTAAATAACACAACCTGTTCTCCTCCACACCTCACTGGTAAATAACACAGCTCGTTCTCCTCCACACCTCACTGGTAAATAACACAGCTCGTTCTCCTCCACACCTCACTGGTAAATAACACAGCTCGTTCTCCTCCACACCTCACTGGTAAATAACACAACCTGTTCTCCTCCACACCTCACTGGTAAATAACACAGCTCGTTCTCCTCCACACGTCACTGGTAAATAACACAGCTCGTTCTCCTCCACACCTCACTGGTAAATAACACAGCTCGTTCTCCTCCACACCTCACTGGTAAATAACACAGCTCGTTCTCCTCCACACCTCACTGGTAAATAACACAACCTATTCTCCTCCACACCTCACTGGTAAATAACACAACCTGTTCTCCTCCACACCTCACTGGTAAATAACACAACCTGTTCTCCTCCACACCTCACTGGTAAATAACACAGCTCGTTCTCCTCCACACCTCACTGGTAAATAACACAACCTGTTCTCCACACCTCACTGGTAAATAACACAACAATGATTTTGACTTCATTGACAGCATTTGTGTTTATTTGACTTTGTTCTTCTGGACAGAAAACCTGTGTGGTCAAGCAGCTGTATATGCTTCAGAGCTTCTCTCAACTGCTTGGAGAACTTGATGCTGAGATCGCCCTGGCCCTGCCGTGAGTCTGCAGCTATCATCCATTAGTCCACCTCACATATTCATGTTACACGCTTTTCAGGCACGTCATCTTGATCACACACAAAAAAACAACGAGGAAATGCTCATCTCAAATACTGATACAAACGGATTGCTTAGGTGCATCATGAAAAGAAGTAACCATCTCATTTTGAAGCGGTACAGCAGCTTCTATAGGTGGTGTGTGTGCGTCTGTCCGTATGGCTGAGATGTGAGCAGTGTGCAGATGTAGCCTAGGCCCCTACCTTCAGCTTACCTTTCCTAATTAAGGTTCAATCAATCCTAATCCTAATCAAGGAAAACGTTTAGAATACAGTAGCTGTGAAGTGGAGTGATATACACACAGTGAAGTGCTCGTGATGTTATACGAACTAGTAGGGCTGGCACGGATCAGAAAACCCACGGATCGGATCGCGTGACGGATTTTGAGCCACGGATCACGGATTTTTCGGATCAGCAAAAAAAAATATATATCAGATTTTTTCTCTCAAAATTAGATTTTCGATTAGATTTTTTTAATACTATTATAATTCTCTAACCATTTGTTGCCCTGCACAGCTCAAAAAATATTTTTTTCTCATAAGTGACACAATGTATGCTTTTACGCTGAAGGCAGAACGACCCAACTTCCTGTTTTAGGTGGCACTGCTATGCCTAACTTCGTGGCTGTTGCTTGCACCAGTCACATGACACGGGTACAGACCTACAGACCAGACCGGGCCCCGTTCCAATACCCATACTTCCATACTATTTAGTAGGCAAAAACAGATTTAGTATGTCCCAATACATAGTATGTCAGATGCAGTATGCCAAGAGTACCAGGATGTTGTACTACATCAGCTCCTATTTCGGAGTATGCATCGATGCATGCTGCACCAGGCAAACTTCCCCACAATCCTTTGCGCAGCAGGAAGTTATGTCTTCTTCTTCTCCTTCTAATGTTTTATGGCGGTTGGCAAACAACTTTTTGTGCATTACCGCCACCTACTGGAGTTACGTCGCACTGACTGAGCTGCGTGTTCATGAATGAGATAATTAACTTTAAGAAAGCCTTGAAATATGTTAAAACCAAACAAGCATGGTGTGTACCAAAACATGCATATCTTGATTCCTGTTTAGAACTCTGACTTAATGTTTTTGCTTTATTTATTTTATTTTGTTTATTTGATTGTCTGTTCCAATTTTGTAAATGTTTAGTCTGAATTTTTTGTATAATGTACTGTTTGTTACTGCCAGACTTTGTTTATTGAATAAAAAAAATAAAAAATAAAACTCAAATGTGGCGCTGTGGACGTCGGCGGAAGTGAGCAAGAGGTCGGAGTTCAGGAAGCTCATGTGACGACAGATGTAGTGTGTCCCAATAGTATGCATTTTGCATGCATGCTGCACACTACAATCCATACTTTGTGAGGGCAGCGGCAGTACATACTACAAGAAAGAAGTACCGTACAAGTATGGGTATTGGAACGGGGCCCAGGTCAGTCTGGAAATATAACGTTGATGCTACGTTAAGCTACTCAGTGGCCCCACGTGTTGTTTTGTTGTTATGTGTCCTAAGGCAACATTTCACCGTCCGGTGATAATGTGTTTGTGAAACGTGTGCGCGCGTGTGTGTGTGTGTGTGTGTGTTGTGGCTCTCGTTATCTTGTGCAGCGCGCAACACGCTGATCGCATTCCTGTGCTTTTTCAGAGGTGTTGAAATAAGTTTGTGTGACTCTGTCTTTAGTAGCCACTAGCCACAGCCTTCAGACATACTTTACAGCAGCGACAAGGGATGAGGAAGCTCAATTGTGCTTGCCATGATTATGCCTGTCTGTGTCTGGCTGTGCTGGGCGTTCTCATACACTAACATTAAACGTTAAATGAAATGAAGGGGGGGGGGGGGGGGGGGGTCCGCGGACTATTGATGTTCCGAACCGCGTTCCGAACCGTGGGGGCTGATCCGTACGGGTCACGGATTATCCGTGATCCGTGCCAGCCCTACGAACTAGTATAAACATGTCTGAACATAAGTCTATTCTTGGTTTTCATGCGGTTGTTTTTTGTGTATGTTTGCTCACAGGGTGACCAACATCAAGAAGTTCCCCGTGAACATGATGGATACTCTAAGGAAGCTGATTGTCCAGGACCCGCATCACTTCCTTTTGCTCTCTAGACTCAAACAGACGATCCTGGTGGACAAGATAGTGCAGAGGCTGGTCAGTGGAACTTACTACACTGCCTTCTGCTTTACTACACTGCTTCCTGCTTTACTACACTGCTGCCTGCTTTTATCAAGTTAAAAGCTATGGAAAGGAATGAGTGCAAATGAATGATGAAAGGTTGATCAATGTTCAGATGTTACTGGTTTGGTTTGTGGTGTTATGTGGTGGACAGTACTGGTTTGTGGAGTTATGTGGTGGACAGTACTGGTTTGTGGAGTTATGTGGTGGACAGTACTGTTTTGTGGAGTTATGTGGTGGACAGTACTGGTTTGTGGTGTTATGGGGTGGACAGTACTGGTTTGTGGAGTTATGTGGTGGACAGTACTGGTTTGTGGAGTTATGTGGTGGACAGTACTGGTTTGTGGAGTTATGTGGTGGACAGTACTGGTTTGTGGTGTTATGTGGTGGACAGTACTGGTTTGTGGAGTTATGTGGTGGACAGTACTGGTTTGTGGAGTTATGTGGTGGACAGTATTGGTTTGTGGTGTTATGTGGTGGACAGTACTGGTTTGTGGTGTTATGTGGTGGACAGTACTGGTTTGTGGTGTTATGTGGTGGACAGTACTGGTTTGTGGAGTTATGTGGTGGACAGTACTGGTTTGTGGAGTTATGTGGTGGACAGTACTGGTTTGTGGAGTTATGTGGTGGACAGTACTGGTTTGTGGTGTTATGTTGTGGACAGTACTGGTTTGTGGTGTTATGTGGTGGACAGTACTGGTTTGTGGAGTTATGTGGTGGACAGTACTGGTTTGTGGAGTTATGTGGTGGACAGTACTGGTTTGTGGTGTTATGTGGTGGACAGTACTGGTTTGTGGAGTTATGTGGTGGACAGTACTGGTTTGTGGAGTTATGTGGTGGACAGTACTGGTTTGTGGAGTTATGTGGTGGACAGTACTGGTTTGTGGTGTTATGTGGTGGACAGTACTGGTTTGTGGTGTTATGTGGTGGACAGTACTGGTTTGTGGTGTTATGTGGTGGACAGTACTGGTCTGTGGAGTTATGTGGTGGACAGTACTGGTTTGTGGTGTTATGTGGTGGACAGTACTGGTCTGTGGAGTTATGTGGTGGACAGTACTGGTCTGTGGTGTTATGTGGTGGACAGTACTGGTTTGTGGTGTTATGTGGTGGACGGTACTGGTGTTGAAGCATCCCCTCTCCCCCCAGGGCATGTACACAGGCGAGTTCACAGAGGAGGAGTTCCGCTCGCTGGGCATTATGGCCACTTTTGTGGTGGACGAGGTGTTTGTGCAGCTGGACCAAAGCTTCTTTGTCTACAATCTGGACGTGCTCCGGGAGCTCTGCTACACCTCCACCAAGAGGGACCTGGTGGCTGACATGCTAGAAGAACCTGGCACCTTCGGGTAATGCACCTCTCCAAAGACAAAATTGTCTCTCCAAAATGACTTCTCAGGAACTCGCCGGATGCAAACTAGTCACCTTTAGGTGATAGTCACCTTTTTCACCCCAAAATAGGACACTTAGTGAATGATTTCTGAGTGGTTTATGTCTGCCCTGGTATCTGTCACCAGAGGTCGTAGAATCTTCTCAACCCATATAGAGGAACCATGTGACCCTTCAGTAGAAGTGACAACATGAAAATCTAAATGTTTGATTTTCACACGACAATGTACAGAGAGCAAATAGTTACTATTCACACACTATGGCTGTCTGTGTCTCTGCATGATGACCACATGTTATGTTTTGTTACCTCACAGCCCAGTCAAGAATTGGGACCATGTGACACTCAGTCAGGTGGACCGCTTTCTCTTCTTCTTACCCAAAGACAAGCTGCAGCAGATTTCCCCAGTGAGTCTTTTGCACTTTTTCCCCTCCAGTCTACTCTAGCGTCATATATATATATATATATATATATATATATATAGCCTCCAGTCTACTGTAGCATCATATATATATCCTATAGGCTATATATATGACGCTAGAGTAGACTGGAGGCTATATATATATATATATATATATATATATATATATATATATATATATGCTTGCTTTATGCAAGCTTGCTTGCTTTATGCGGATATATATATATATATATATATATATATATATATATATATATATATATATATATATATATATAGCCTCCAGTCTACTGTAGCGTCATATATATAACGGAACCAACGCCATGCACGGACACATATCGCCAAACCCGGACAGCTTAGTTTGGGGACCTCTTTGCGGGCTATTCAAGAGGTTAATTGTCCGCTGTCGCAAGTCCCTTTTATTTGCAGATATCTGACAGTCTATGTGTAAAGTTTCATATAAAAATGTGCATGATAAAAGGTCCAAATACCTTTTGAAAGTGCCTTTGATAAGAGAAAGTAGCAGTGAGCCGCTTGGGCGACGGTACCACAGAAGAAGAATATACCATGAAGAAGAAAGGCCCTGTAAAACTAGCCCAGGCTACTTAGCTTGCAGGTTTTTGTCAAAAAAGTGGTTGGGTTTGGCGTCGGTGACCTATATATATATATATATATATATATATATATATATATATATATATATATATATATATATATATATATATATAGCGTTACAATGTACAACATCTTGATCACACACAAAAAAACAACGAGGAAATGCTCATCTCAAATACTGATACAAACGGATTGCTTAGGTGCATCATGAAAAGAAGTAACCATCTCATTTACATGGTACATTGTAACGCTATACAATACAGGGTGAAGGTACAAGTACGTTGCTAATACATCCACCTACAATCCTGTTTGAGGCTATTTTACGCTCACTCATTCTCTCCATGGCTTTCATCCTAGCTGGCTGTGCTGTTCAGCCGCTTGTTAAACGCCACCAAGCAGAAACCTTCACAGCTGGACTCCAGCACTTTTGTGGCGATGGGATACATCGTGTGTGGAGCTAAAACAACAGAGATGCGTTTTTTCAATGCTGTGGAGTTCAGGTGAGACGTGTGTGTGTGTGTTTATTAGGGGTGTCAAAAATAATCGATTATAAGATGCATCGTCGATGCGGACGTGCACGATTCTGCATCGATTCACAAATGTCAAGAATCGATTATTAATTATTTTTTATTTTTTTTAATAATCAAATAAAATATAATGGAAGTACATGCAGTTGTTTATTTTAATTATGGATCATAATACAATGCAATTCCAAATGCACTTTTATTTTAAAAGTAGTCACGCAGTGAGAAAAAAGAAAGTGAGAAAAAATAAATCATTGGGGAATATTGGGGAAAAAAAGTGATGCATCGAATCGAATCGAATCGTAGCCCTCTGAATCGTAATCGAATCGTGAGGCTAGTGAAGATTCACAGCCCTAGTGTTTATACGTGTATATTAGGGCTTTCACAGTCAACAAAAAAACACTAGTCGACACTATGCATCATAATCAACTAATCGTTCATCTGTGGTGAAGAATAAATACATAAATTGAACATAGATTTGTTTGAACACTCATTTTCCACATGACGCCATGTTAAATCAACAGAATTGAAGGTACTTATTCACCTTATTCTTTGCCCACACATGGACGCTTCCGCATTACGTCATTTCGTAATAGTATTTCCGTTTTAGACTTGCCAAAAACCTCGCAGGCAAGATGGCCGCCCACACTCCCCTCCTAAACTGGCAGAATTACTCCCCCATAAACTAACATATCTTGGCCAATAAGTATGTAACATACAAAATAAAACAACCCGTAATATCTTAATTTTATGTAGAATGCAGAGGACATGTAACTGTTTAGTTAAACTTGCATTCCAGGAATATTGTGCTCTAAAGATGACGTTAGTGGAGTCGAGACTGTTTTGTCCTGAAACCCACATAGGTTGCGCCAGGCGTAACCTATGTGGGATTCAAAATAACGCATCCGAGATAGAAACGTTATGAATATAGCCACGTTTATAAAAACAAACTAACGCTGGTGATCCGTATGGAAACAGTGTTACTCGAAATGGTTAAAAGTTATATCAATTTGGTCATTCAGTGGCATTTTACTACCATATAACATAACTAACTAGCGGCTAATATTAGCCACAACTAGCGCTGAACCGGAAGAACAAATACGTTTGCGTTGAACGCGGAAGAGAGAAAAAGTGGGTGTGGTGAATAAGGTGAATAGACGGAAAGACTCGTCTATGTTGTTACTGAAGTCAAACAGTCGCTATCTCCAACTCAGACAAGCTGCTGGGGTGTAATGGCTCATTTGTAAACAGCCTCTCAGAGCCAATCAGGACTCTGCTATTTCACATATCTCCACATTGGTCCCGCCTACATTAAGTTAACCCTTTACTGGCTGTTTTTGAGACCCTTTTGATGAGAATTGATCATTTCTATTGTGTGAAAAAAATATATCTTCAGCGGTATTAATCGACTAGTCAACTATTATTTGGAAGTAGTCGATGACTACTAAAATTCAGTAGTCGTGAATACCCTAGTGTATGTGTATATATATCTATTATTATTATACTATTATATTGTATATTATTATACTATAATATTATTATCTATTTACTAGTATAATATTATTATACTAGTATTATATATAAATACTGCTGGTTTAAAAATGGGCTGTACATTCACAAAAAGATCTATATATAGTGTGTATACTGTATGTGTGTGTGTATATATATATATATACACACACACACTATATGTACTGTATGTGTGTGTGTGTGTGTAGATATATGAGGACCGCTTTTATGACTGTTGAAGCATTTTCTGAAAATCTCATAAAAAAACGCATTTACACTGTATGCTTCATTTACACTGTAGCTTCATTTACACTGTAGCCTACGCTTCTGTACTGAAAATCATAAAAGTCATAAACTTTTGTTAACCACAGACCTTATTTCAAGCATTCAACCAAAATCCTCACACATAAATCCCATTGACTTTTACACATAAGAGGCGGAAGTGTTAACATCCAGGTCCGGACTCATTCCTGTGGTACTTCTGTCCCCTTTACTTACTGTGTGACCTGCTGTCTCCCCCTGGTGGCTGCAGTAAGGCTGTGCTGTGGCTGGGTCAGCTGAGGCTGTCCTGCTCACCAGACCAGTTGCTGGCTCTCGTCGACCTTCTGCAACACAGTCTTGCATTTGGACCCACAGGTAACTGGAAGACTGATGTCTTCATTGAGATTGGAGTTCTGGCAGGTAAGACACATCCACTCTCCTCATGTTGAGCACCCTGATATGAACAATCCTCTCTGTGATCATCTGCTAAATGTGATTTTTCACTCAGTTATGTTGGTGGCTGTTTAGCTCTGGGAGCATTGATGCTACTTCACTTTCTCGTTGTGCAGCTGGTCTTCCAGATATGTCCATGTCAGCTTTGGTGAGGGACCAAATTGAAGAAATCACACCTCTGGCTATCTCAATGATACCACCTGAGCAGTTTAGTGTAAGTCTTAAATGACTATTATTACTAGTTTACTGTACACTGACCTGACTTCCACAAAACAAGTCTATGGAGTTCTATTCAGCTTTTGTTCTGGGACCCGAAATGTCTTGTTATCTATGTTGGTGTGTTCATCTTGACAATTCGTGCCTCCCCTCATTTGGCTCATGTCACCTTCTGCAGGTGGTGTTTAACCCGAACCAGATCAGCATGTTCTCCTATGAGCAGGCTGTGGCAGTAACAGCTGAACAGGAAGCAGCCCTGTCAGGTAACCAGCGGAAAGCCCTGGGTATTGTGCTGTCACCCTGGGAGGACAGGCCTGCCGACTTCAGAGGTAAACCACTGCAACTTGGATCATTAAAAAAATTAATTAAAAAGCCCGTTGATAAATTAGAAACATGTACTTAAAGGCCCATTCCGTTGGTTCTGGCGAGAAATAAATGTGCACAAAGTGTTTATTATTGGCACTGAGTGAATGCGCCTTGACGTCACTTAAAAATGGCGACCAGGGGCGTTTCTCTCCGAACAGCCGTTCAGAAGATACATGGAAAACCGCAGTTTCGAAGTGGATAGCATCTCCCGCCACAGCTAGAGGATGTGACGTCTCGCGCGTTCACGTCGAGCTTGTCTCTTGTCTAGACGCTAACAGGAAATGGCTGAAGTAGCTTTTAACGTTACGCTCGTCGCTAGCTGCTAGCTAAAGGAAACAACAAACACAGACTCCAGAAAAAGTCCAGACTAAATAAATAAATATTTATCTAATGAAGCCCGTCTGGCCAGACAGCAGCAATGTGACCGACATCGGGGGGGAAACTAGAGTCAGGACTGTGTTTTCGGTTCATGAAGGGAACTTGCTGCTTGTAGCTACTGTAATGTGGTTTTGACCAGATAACGTTAGCTGCTTGCTAATGGATTTTCAAGATTTTTACTGTCACTCCGTAGTACAAGTATCTGACCACCTGGTCAGAAACTCTGCTAACATTACCGTCTTGTGTGAAGTAATGCAACCCTAACGTTAGTACCGTTATGCTTATGGTCATGGAACATTATTGTTTGACTGCATTTAGCTGCGGTGGTGAGTCGTTAGCTTCATGCGGGGGTCACCCCTATGTTCCCACAGCCCAATGTTCCCACAGCCCTATGTTCCCACATTTCTAAGATTTCAGCCCTATGTTCCCACAGCCCTATGTTCCCACATTTCTTAGATTTTTTTTTCTTCCAAAATAAGGTGTTGAGTTATACGTCTTTGCAGCACGTTGCATCCGGGAGTAAAATGAGACGATGGAGAGAGATGATATCTTTAGCCTTTATGGCGTAGTTTATTTAATCGCTGTTGGTCACAAGCATCTAGCTGTCTGTGCTACAGCTCCACTCTGAATAACAAGCCCGGTATTTTCTTCTTCGGGCACCGGAAGGAAGTGGCACGGAGGTATACACTACCAATGTACAATAGCGCCTCACTGTGGCGTTAACCCTTCACATAGCCAGTAAACACTGAACACTAGTACAGAACTGTGGACATATCTGTCATTGACATTTAACACCCCCACTTTTTCACAGGTTCTTGTAATCAATACAAAAATAAAATAAATAAATGAAAATACAACATTCAATGTGGACTCTCTGTCTTACACATTTCAAACCCCAAAAATAACAGGTTCAAACTTCAGTAGTTTCATTTTAGTTACAGGCTTGGTCATAATATCAGCAACCATATCATCAGTAGGGCAATAAACCAAAGTTACTCTCCCCTCGCTTACAGTGGACCTGATAAAATGGTATTTTATATCCACATGTTTATCCCTCTGTCTGCTCACGGGGTTTTTAGCAAGAGCAATTGTTCCCTGGTTGTCTTCGTGTACAATTGGCTGTGTGTACCTGTAACTGTCTATACCTTCTAGTAGCTGCTCTAGGTATAAACACTCCTGTATGGTAGAAGCCAGTGCCATATATTCTGCCTCACATGTTGAGAGAGCAACCGTAGGCTGTTTCTTAGTTTTCCATGACACTGGTGAGCTGTTCTCACTGAGATTTACACAATATCCTGTGGTACTGCGTCGGTCACTGGTATCTGATGCCCAATCAGCATCACTGTAGGCATGTATGCCTAACTTCTCGCTGTCGTTTCTTTTGAAACATAAACCTTTATCAGCAGTGCCTTTGAGATACCTTAACACATGTTTCACGGTAACCCACTGCTCCTCTGTAGGCTCGGCAAAGTACTGTGATAATCTGCTCACCACAAAGCTCAAGTCTGGTCTGGTACAAGTTGATAGGTATATCAGGCTGCCTACAGCCTCCCTGTACAGTCTGACATCATCCAACTTTACAGCATCCTCAGAATACTCAAGTTTTTGATCACAGGGTGTTTCTCTGGTTCTACAGTTTTGCATGTTAAAACGGTGTAACACCTTGTTAGTGTACCTTTCCTGTGACATTTTTACACATCCATTTGTTTGACAGAAATCAATACCCAGGAAATGTTTAAGGCTACCCAGATCTTTCATCTTAAACCTCCCTGCAAGCATCTCTTTCACTTCTTTTAGAAGCTTCTCATTGCTGGCCGCAATGATCAAGTCATCGACCCATATGATTATGATCACCTTCTCGTCTTTCGACTCTTTCGCATACACACAGTGGTCGGCTGGGTTTTGTGTGAACCCGTCTCCAGTTAAACAATCATGTAAGACTCTATTCCAGTTACGCCCGGATTGTTTAAGACCATAAAGTGACTTTTAAGCTTATAGACTATACCATCATCCTTCTCTTCGTAACCCTCTGGTGGATTAATGTAGATGTCGTAGTCTATGGGCGCGTGCAAATAAGCCGTTTTCACGTCCATCTGGTGTAGGAGTAGATTCTCCTGTGCCGCTTTTTGTAACAGCACCCGGACACTTGTTAGGTTTGCTGTGGGTGAAAATGTTTCGCCATAATCTATTCCCATCACCTGGCTGTATCCCTTAGCCACGAATCTGGCTTTGTATTTGTCTTTTCCGTCTACATCCCTCTTGATGGAGTAAACCCATTTACCCCCCACTATTTTCTTGCCTATTGGCAGGGTTGTCGCGGTAAATGTGTTGTTGTCGTTTAACGCCTTGACCTCTTCATCCATTGCTTTTCCCCATTCTTTAGAGTTAGCTGACCTCATAGCTTCCCCAAAGGTCTGTGGAACACCACATACAGCCCTGTAACAGTAATCTACAGTAGTGTGAACCCCATCACTGTCACTGTCACTGTCTTCATTCACGAAGTCATTTAGGTGACTTGGTTTTCTCCTTTCTCTGGTCGGATACCTTCCGCCCTCAGGTTCACCACCTGTCACACTCTGTTGTGTTTGGTTTCGATCAGTAGACCTCATAACTGGACCTGGACTACCACTCTGTGCACCTCTACTGTGTACACTTGGCTCTTGAGCATTCTCTGTGCTCCTGTCAACCTCCTGTGTGGTGTCCCTAGTCCTAGGCTGTCTCACACTGTCACATTCGTCATTTGGATCTGTCTCATCTGTCTGTGTTTGTTTCTCTGCAGCTGCCCTGCTTACAAACTTTACCAGCCTATGTTTTAGCACTCTGTTTGTATCTGGGTGATATACCAAGTACGCCGGGCTGTTCTTATCATAGCCTATAAAACGCCCCTGGTCACACCTGGAATCCAGTTTTCCCTTTTCTTGTTTGTATGTGTAGCATACAGACCCAAATCTTTGCATTTTTGCTAGATTAGCCTTCTTGCCTGTCAGCAGCTGGTAGGGAGTCTGCCCTGTACGTTTGTTAAAACACCTGTTACGTACCATCGCTGCTGTTTGTATTGCATAGTGCCATAGTGGTTTTGGTAACTCACTCTCCACTAACATGCACCGCCCCATCTCAAATAGAGTGCGCCAACCCCGCTCCGCAGTCCCGTTCTGGTGAGGTGAATACGGAGCTGACGTCTCGTGTCTGATTTTATTTTTCCTCATCAGTGTTTGAAAATCATTGCATGTGTACTCAGTCCCGTTGTCGGACCTGAGACATTTAACTTTCCCCCAAGGAGATACATCTGCTAGGAACTTTTCCGTAGCTAACACTGTGTCACTTTTCTTTTTCAGAAAATATGTAAACACTGCGCTCGAGTAATCGTCAGTGAATGACTGCACATATTTGTAACCTTCAATCGACTCTGTGGGTACAGGACCTGCAAGGTCTGTGTGTACCAACTGTAAGGGAGCCTCTGCTCTGGTATCGGGCTCTCTATTTCTTGTTTGGGCAAATTTCCCCTGAATACACACCTTACATTCTTGTTCAGGCCTATATGCTTTACCTTTAATTTGCATGCCATCCACCACATTCTGCAGCTTTAGGACGTCATCATAATTGCAGTGGCCTAATATTTCGTGCCATGTCTGAATGTCGTGGCATGCATTACACTGGTCAATAGACTCACCCTCAGTGTGCAAATAATACAACTTGCCATACACATGTATTTCAAACCTGGTGCCGTTTTTGGTTATCAGTGCATCCTTGTCTTCTTTGAAAACGACCGTTGCCCCGCTTGCAGTGGCCGCCTTCACTGAGAAGATGTTCTGGGGGTACGATGGTATGAACAGAGCGTCTCTCAGCGTCGCTTTGTGTCGTTGTCCTCTGTCGTCGATCAGGCAAACCTCCGCAGTCCCCCTCTTCTGCGCGACCCCACTGCAACGGGTGCCGTCTGCCAGCTCGACGCTGTGCTTTTCCGGTCTGAACGCGTTGTCAAAGTTTTTAAACTTGGTCACGTCGGTAATGATGTGAGAGGTGGCGCCCGTATCCACCATCAGTCCTCTCTCCTGGATGCCTCCAGCTGGCTGCTGCTGGGTACGGTTCTCTCCGTCCCTCATCCTGAACGCGAAGTCCTCGTCACCGTCTTCTTCCGAGGCTTTACATATTTTCTCTCATCTCCGTCGAATGCCAGTCGAGGCAACCTGCTTGTCCCTCGTCTATCCATGCTAGCCTGCGGCTCTTGTTACGCAGCTAGCTCGTTAGCACGCTCGTTTACCTTGCGTCTTTACACGTGGAAGTCGGCAAACTTTTCTCCCGAACGACTCCTGGGCCCATAACCTGTTGAGTTATACGTCTTTGCAGCACGTTGCATCCGGGAGTAAAATGAGACGATGGAGAGAGATGATATCTTTAGCCTTTATGGCGTAGTTTATTTAATCGCTGTTGGTCACAAGCATCTAGCTGTCTGTGCTACAGCTCCACTCTGAATAACAAGCCCGGTATTTTCTTCTTCGGGCACCGGAAGGAAGTGGCACGGAGGTATACACTACCAATGTACAATAGCGCCTCACTGTGGCGTTAACCCTTCACATAGCCAGTAAACACTGAACACTAGTACAGAACTGTGGACATATCTGTCATTGACATTTAACATAAGGCCCTGTGTTCCCACATTTCCCAACAATAGTCTTGTTGCACAACCACACCAGTCTCAAAGTTTTGTGTGCCTTTGATCATGCAAGAATACACATGATCATGAAAAAATACACAATATGACTAGCACTAGTTAGCAATTCATCCATATCAGATTTGGCCCCAGCCCCCTAAACTACAAGAAGTGGTTTGCACTAGTTCTCATAATGTTCCCATATTTACTAAGATTTACTTACTCTTTGTCTGTGTGCATTTTAATTTTTAATTTAATTTTATTGTATTAATGAAGAATCAAAAAGGCATTCACAATCCAACTTACACAATGCATCACTACGAATGACTGAGTAAGGTCAAAGAGACAAAAAACCACAAAAAATAACAAAACACAATGTGATCTAAACGTTTCGATGCAGAATGTTCCAATTTGCACCAAATTTGGTGAAGGCGTGTTGCGTGGAACACTTTTGTGTTGATCACGATCCGTCATAGTTGTTTCTATTGCGACAGTTTGAAAAACCAAATGCACAATTTCGTAAATACTACAGCACGGATTTTCACGATATTTGGTGGAGAGGTGTAGTTCCGACGACCCCCTTATATTTTGATCGTAATTCGCGGCCATGGTGCTGAGTGGTCCACAGTGTTTGCTCAGATGGCTGCTATTCATGGAAGCTTGATCCCTGGAAACCGTGGAGGAAAGGTTTTAGTTGTTCAGAATTTCTGTTTCCACCGTCATGAAACGAGAGGAGAAAAGATCCATTGGCGTTGCTGGCGCCAGAAATATAAATCTTGAAATAGTCTTCAAAGGACAGCACTTGCAGATTGCCTGTTCCTGGCACAAAAATGTTGAGTGAACTGCATAAATAGTGCAATAAAGGTTGAGTTAACTGCATAAATAGTGCAATATTTTTATTTATTTAAATAAATAAAAAATTAATCTTATTTTGATTGTTTGCTAGTAGCCCTGGCTTGTGGACATGTGCTGTTCTCTGGCATAATTTTGACACGTCCTTTGCTAAACTTAGCTCCTTAACTCATTGAGTGCCAGCCACTTTTGGAGAACGGACGCTCCCTGTGCCAGAGTTTCAGAGCTTTTTTCAGTGATTTCTCGAGGCCCACAGAATATTGTGTGATATTACTATGTAAACAATGAACATGCAAAAAGAACGATGAGACTCTTTTCTATCATCAGCAAAAACAGGTTTATTGATATCATTTTCCGTTCTTTAGTTATCAGCCGGAGAAGATAGCTTGATTTAACAAAAAAGAGCCTTTTTTTTCTAGAAGCTGAGATATTGGCCCTTTTGTGAAATTAAACATTTCAAACACATCACTGACTCTGAAGCTAATGTCCTGCTGCCTGGGTCTGTCTGGGTGTTGTGTGTTGTGTGCTGCTCTGCGTGCCCCCCCCCCCCCCCCCCCTCCCACTCCTCAACTGCACACTCCTCCTTATGGGAGGTGGCTCTCTGCTGAGTTTGCTCTGCACTGTGAAGGGTGCGCGACCGTCTATGTGCGCGACATCCAGCTTTTTTACAGCTTCCGCGTGTGTTTGTCACCGGCTCCTATGCTTCCAGTTGAGAATAATAACAAATCCACGGCTGATCATGCGAATTGGCTGTTGCAGCGGACATGGAGGAGCTATTGTGGGAGCAGATTGGCTGCTGCTGCTGTAGGCACATCTAACGTTAAAACGCTTAATGCATATCGATGCATACGGTTGCGATGCGATTTCCGTTTCCCCAAAGACTTATTCTCTGTTTTTCTCTGCCTTTCTGTTAACCTGGAGAGCACTGTCGCCACCTAAGGGTTCTGTAAAATAGGTTATAGACCTCCAATAGCTATAATAGTTGTACAGGAGATGCGGAAGGCTTTGATCGACGTCCCACCGTCAAAAAACGCATTGGACGTCGAAAGACGTCCGTGGCACTCTACGTCACTATTTAATTGGACGTCGAAAGACGTCCATGGCACTCAATGAGTTAAGGCCAAAATACACCGAACATGTATGTCGCGCAAAAAAACGCGCCGCGCCTTTTAGATTCAATTATATTTAATGTAAAGTCTCACACCGGCCGTGGCTTGTCAGCATGCAACGCGCAGCACACGCGCTGCTCTATTTTACGCCACTGTTCTATTTTCAACGCGTTGCTGCTCTATAAAATAGTCAAGAAAGGGCTGTGGGAACATAGGGCTGTGGGAACATAGGCACGCTCCCCTTGATGCTAACTAATAGATTTAGCTATATTTATAGAAATTACCACCAGCCCCACTAATAACGTTACTGTCTTGTGTTGATAATGAATGAATCTAACAGTCGGAAATATGCCTAACGTTAGCCTACTGTCTGTTATGCTTACGGTACATTGTTTGACGGTACCGTACACACAGGGGGAGCAGGCTATTTCCTGGCTTGTGCAAACATGAGTATCCACTTCCCGCAGCCAGCAGGCTCTGACTGCAGTGGGACTGCACATACTAGTAGCGTTAGCTTGATGCTAATCGCGGCTAACTAATATTCATTTACATTTATAGAAATTACCACCAGCCCCACTAATAACGTTACCGTCTTGTGTGGATAATGAATTTAACAGTCCTAAATATGCCTAACGTTACTGTTATGCTTATGAAACATTGTTTGATTGTTCAGTTTGGTCAACTCCAGGCATTACCATACATACAGGGGGAGCAGGCTATTTCCTGGCTTTTGCTAACATGAGTATCGACTTGCCCGCAGTCAACGCAAGCCAAAACACGACCAAACATGCCACAATAACGTCCCCTAATTCATCCAGAATCCTTCCTGGGCATCTCGAGGCTGATCTGACTGATAAATTGTCCAGGTTGCCGTTTTCAAGTGACTTTTATGAGTTAACGTTACAAAGCAACGAACAGCTCTGCTGTTGCCAGGCAACTGCTTGTGCGCGTGCGAGTATGGTGCCCGCGCGTCAGCTCGTTCACACGCTGCCTGCAGTTACACTAACGGCCACCGGCGTCAGTAATAGTGAGTTTTGACGGATTGGGCCTTTAAGTTCACAAAAATCACATCATTTGTATGATCTTGGGACAATCCACCAAAATGGGTAAACATGAACAAACCTCTCTCAAAGCTCAAAACATTCACTTAAATCGCATGATTTGACAGTGGCTTTTCTTTATTTGTAAGACGTTTATTTAAACTCTGTTAGGGAAATGTTCTTTGATTTTTCGAGCACCTTCATTACATTACATTACATTACGTCATTTGGCAGACGCTTTTATCCAAAGCGACTTACAATAACACATTTTTTGTCAGCAATAGAGCAATCAACTATGGAGCACAGTCTATGACAACTACAACTTCTGAAGGAACAGTGGTACAAGTTTAGGTTAGTGGTACAAGGTTGGTTAGTTTTTTTTTTTTTTTTTTTTTTTTAAGAAAGAGAGAGAACGAAGTTAGATCAAGAAGGGCCCAGATGGAGCCTGAACAACACTATCCAGACACACATTCTAGCAAATAAACTGATTCAATATAAATTGCATAATTCAACCATCGCCTGGTGCATGAGATATCTTGTGCCTCGACCTCAGTTTGTTAGGCTGGACGACACTGTATCAGATATCATCTGGACAAAAACTGGAGCCCCTCAAGGAACAGTTTTAGCTCCTTTTTTCTTTATTCTTTATACTGCGGACTGCAGACATAGTGAGGCCATGTGTCATATGCAGAAATTCTCTGATGACACTGCTCTTATTGGTCTCATCAACAAAGGTGACGATCGGGCCTATAAAAAGGAGATTGATTTATTTGTTTCCTGGTGCGATGACAATTTTTTACTGCTCAATGTTGAAAAGACCAAAGAGCTAGTTATTGATTTTGGGAGGAAGAAGGCAGAAGTCTCCCCTGTCATTATTAAAGGGCTGGAGGTAGAAATAGTCCAGTCTTATAAGTATCTCGGTGTCCACCTGGACAGTAAGCTGGACTGGAAGAAGAACACAGATTCTGTGTTCAAGAAGGCCCAGTCTGGACTTTTCCACTTGAGGAAGCTTAGATCATTTGACATCAGCAGGTCACTTCTTCATGTGTTCTACCAAGGTATCCTAGCTAGTGTCCTTTTCTATGCTGTGCTCTGCTGGGGGGGCAGCCTCACTGTCATGGACAAAAATAGGATAAACAAAATGATTAAAAAGGCAGGCTCAGTGATTGGCCTTCCCCCTGATTCTTTGGAGATGATTATAGCCAAGAGAACAAGGAGAAAATTGAATTATATTCTTTCTTATGAAGGCCATCCTTTGTTTAATGTATTTAATGCCCTGCGCAGTTCGTTTAGTAATAGGCTTTTGATGCCTCGGTGCTCTACTGAGCGATTTAGAAGATCTTTTGTTCCTGCTTCTGTAAAATTCTTTAATGAACACTGCTAGCCTTGCTTTGTGAGGCTCTCTCTCTCTCCACTGTATTATTGTTATTGTGCTGTATGTTACTGTTTCTTGTTTGTATCTGTTCTCGCTCTGGTGGCAAACCATGTTTCCCCTCGGGGATTAAGAATAAACACCATACCATACCAAAAGAGGCCTGAAACACAACATGTAGCTAACAGCTCTGAACACATGTAGCTAACAGCTCTGAAACACAACATGTAGCTAACAAACATGTAGCTAACAGCTCTGAAACACAACATGTAGCTAACAGCTCTGAAACACAACATGTAGCTAACAGCTCTGAAACACAACGTGTAGCCAGGTCTGAAACACAACGTGTAGCCAGGTCTGAAACACAACATGTACCTAACAGCTCTGAAACACAACATGTAGCTAACAGCTCTGAAACACAACATGTAGCTAACAGCTCTGAAACACAACATGTAGCTAACAAACATGTAGCTAACAGCTCTGAAACACAACATGTAGCTAACAGCTCTGAAACACAACATGTAGCTAACAAACATGTAGCTAACAGCTCTGAAACACAACATGTAGCTAACAGCTCTGAAACACAACATGTAGCTAACAGCTCTGAAACACAACATGTAGCTAACAGCTCTGAAACACAACATGTAGCTAACAGCTCTGAAACACAACGTGTAGCCAGGTCTGAAACACAACATGTACCTAACAGCTCTGAAACACAACATGTAGCTAACAGCTCTGAAACACAACATTAGGGTGACCATACGTCCTCTTTTGCCCGGACATGTCCTCTTTTCACGTCCTGTCCGGGGTGTCCGGGGGGGGTTTATTAATTATTGAAAATGTCCGGGTTTTCACAGGACCATTAGGCATAACGGTGCCTGGCGCTTTAAATAGTACTCTGTTGCGTGTGACGTAATCCCTGAGAGGCTGTCTCCCTTGTGGGCGGCTCTTGTGTCACTCACAAACACAGAGAGCTGACATCGGAGCAGCAGCACTGGCTCCGAGCCTCCTACTACAAAATGCTGAAGCGTAAGTGTGAATTAAGATTCCCCACTTACCGTCCAGGTCGGGACAAATGGGAGGCGGAGTGCACTGTGTGCAAAGCTATGTGTCCCTTTCAAATAAAAATGCGGGGGATCTGAAAGCTCACATGGACACAGACAAACATAAGAAAGCTGTGCGGGGGGAGAGTTCGTCTACAAAATTAACGGACCCGGGAAAACGGAGGATTTGCATTTCATACTGTGAAACACCACAACAGCTACAGGTCCATGGATTGCACTATAGTGCCTTGAAGTAATATTGATAGTATTATATTAATATTGAAGTAGCCTAATTTTTGGTTTGTTACGGTTTTATTATTTACATTATTACATTGACAATATTGTAAGAGATATTTTGTTAAAATATTTTCTAATACAGAGGTATTATTTATAACATTATTTCATATTTTTGTATTTATTTTTCCAGTAAGACTTGAAAAGAGTATTTTTTTGTATTATAGGCTATATAATAAAGTATCTCGAGGCGGAGCCGAGTGTCCTCTTTTTGGAAATCAAAATATGGTCACCCTACACAACATGTACCCAGAATTGCTGGAATCAGGTGTTGCCACACTTACAAAGCAGCTCCTCCCATTCAGTCTTAATGGAGCAACAGAAACTAAGTGTGACGGCATCATCTAAACTGGAACTCTGTTTACTTTGCCTTTTGTTTGTGACACGCCCAAATACAGTGTGACCAATGGGCATTCTATTTTCCAGTTCTATTGGTTTGACCCCTGTGTGTGTGTGTGTGTGTGTGTGTGTGTGTGTGTGTGTGTGTGTGTGTGTGTGTGTGTGTGTGTGTGTGTGTGTGTGTGTGTGTGTGTGTGTGTGTGTGTAGGGAGAGACTCATCGGGGCTGGCACTGAGCCCCAGTCCTCTGTGTCTCATGCTGATGCCCTGCCCCACCATGCCCTGATCTGCCCCCATCCACCCTGGCTCATGACCTCACTCACCCCTGGCTCATGACCTCGCTCACCCCTGGCAGACGACCTCGCTCACCCCTGGCAGATGACCTCGCTCACCCCTGGCTCATGACCTCGCTCACCCCTGGCTCATGACCTCACTCACCCCTGGCAGATGACCTCGCTCACCCCTGGCAGACGACCTCGCTCACCCCTGGCAGATGACCTCACTCACCCCTGGCAGACGACCTCGCTCACCCCTGGCTCATGACCTCGCTCACCCCTGGCAGACGACCTCGCTCACCCCTGGCAGATGACCTCACTCACCCCTGGCAGACGACCTCGCTCACCCCTGGCTCATGACCTCGCTCACCCCTGGCAGACGACCTCGCTCACCCCTGGCAGATGACCTCACTCACCCCTGGCAGACGACCTCGCTCACCCCTGGCTCATGACCTCACTCACCCCTGGCAGACGACCTCGCTCACCCCTGGCAGATGACCTCACTCACCCCTGGCAGACGACCTCGCTCACCCCTGGCTCATGACCTCACTCACCCCTGGCTCATGACCTCACTCACCCCTGGCAGATGACCTCACTCACCCCTGGCAGATGACCTCACTCACCCCTGGCTCATGACCTCACTCACCCCTGGCTCATGACCTCGCTCACCCCTGGCTCATGACCTCGCTCACCCCTGGCAGACGACCTCGCTCACCCCTGGCAGATGACCTCGCTCACCCCTGGCAGACGACCTCGCTCACCCCTGGCAGACGACCTCGCTCACCCCTGGCTCATGACCTCACTCACCCCTGGCAGATGACCTCACTCACCCCTGGCAGATGACCTCGCTCACCCCTGGCTCATGACCTCGCTCACCCCTGGCTCATGACCTCACTCACCCCTGGCTCATGACCTCGCTCACCCCTGGCAGATGACCTCACTCACCCCTGGCAGATGACCTCGCTCACCCCCACTCACCCCTGGCAGACGACCTCGCTCACCCCCACTCACCCCTGGCAGACGACCTCGCTCACCCCTGGCAGACGACCTCACTCACCCCTGGCAGACGACCTCACTCACCCCTGGCAGACGACCTCGCTCACCCCTGGCAGACGACCTCACTCACCCCTGGCTCACGACCTTGTTTAACCCTGGCAGATGAGCTCACTCCTGCTCCAGCAGGAGAAACCTCTTCCACCGTGAAGATGATCTCATCTGTCTGTGCAATACGGTATCTCTCTGAAATGAGCAGCACTTCACCATTTCTGTTTGCTTATGAGTTTTGTCATTTATTTGTGTAACTATCTCTTTGACATATCAGCAAACCGCACTGAAGAAACCAAAGGAATATTATGTAATTTAAGAGATTAAAAAATATAGATTTGCACAGTATATCATATAAACACCCACTGTAGAATGAGTATCCTTACACATGAACCTGAATGAAACCCAGCTGTACCGATGTAGCCTTCTCAGGGATGCAATGCCATACCCAGAACAGCAACTAAAATACTTTAAAGATTTAAAAAGAGTTATTATGAGCAACTCCTTATGCAATACTATGTTGTGCGAACCTGAAAAATCTATTTTTTTAGAAATGACAAAACGTCTGCTATAACATAGCTATAACATTTGGTACATTTATATCTATCCTAAATTATCTTGTTTAAGTAGCCTTCATAAAGCTTAATAACAACTGATTCACTTGGACTTGTCTATTCATAGTATTCCCATGATGTCACATGCATTTCCGACCAATATGGCACTTTACACTACACACAGCTCATTGGCTGTGTGGTTAATCACCTGTTAATTGATTACAAGCAGACCAAGATGTCTGTGTGGTGATGTCACAGAATACTATCAATAAACCACTGGTCTACTTGTTGCTGTGAGTTTTGTATTGTTGTGCTAACATTCTGGTATGATAAACATGGACCTGGAACCATTCTGCCTATGTTTGAATCTGGTTTTCTATTTTGACACTTATGAGCACTCAGTGCAGACTCAGAGTAGTTAACTGTTTTAATACATGTCAGTTCGTGAATATATTAGTTAATCATTAGATAGTTGCTGATTAGTCGGTCAATTCCTGAATAGAGTGGTTAATGATTAGTAAATGTGAAAATAATATTAATAATTGAAAACAAAATATTCAAAAAAGACTTGAAAGGTTTTAGTGTCCGTACCGGGATTCAAACCACAAACCTTTGGGTTGGGTCGACCATACCCTAACCCAATTGATATGGTGGTCGTGGTTAAGAAAACCCTGATCTTAACCACATCTATTTGACTTGCTGCATGTGCTGTGTGTTTGAGCTGGGCTGTAGTCCAGTGGTGAAAGACCATGCCTTTCAACCCAAAGGTTTGTGGTTTGAATCCCGGTACGGACACTAAAACCTTTTCAAGTCTTTCATTGGGAAAGCCATAACAAAACTGCCTAGAGATCCATTGTAAGTTACCTAGCTGATGGTCTAGGGGTTAAGGCGATCACCTTAACAGCCGCATTGTATGCGGAGAAGTGCAGGTTTGATTCCTGCAGGGGATTTGAAGTCGTCTCCCCACCCCTCCCTCCTCCCCCCCCCCCTCCTCCCCCCCTCCTCCCCTCCCCACCCCTCCCTCCCCCCCCCCATCTCCCACCCCTCCCTCCTCCTCCCCATCCCCCCCTCCCTCCTCCCCCCCCCTCCTCCCCCTCCCCACCCCTCCCTCCTCCTCCCCATCCTCCCCCCCCCCATCTCCCACCCCTCCCTCCTCCTCCCCATCCCCCCCTCCCTCCTCCTCCCCCCCCCCCCATCTCCCCATCCCTCCCTCCTCCTCCCCCCCCCCCCTCCCTCCTCTGCCATCTCCCGGCCTCCTTCCTTCACCGTGTTCTCACTCAACCACTCTACCATCTCTGCAGGGACTGTGCCTGCTCCCCTCTCTCCTCTGCAGGCTCAGTCCCTGCGGAGATGGTAGAGTGGTTGAGTGCGAACAGGGTGAGAGGAAGGAAGCCGGGAGATACATAGATAGATGGCAGAGGAGGGGATTTTGTTGGAGACGGGAGGAGGAGATGGGGGGGGGGGGGGGAGAAATGGTGGTGGACAGGTTGTAGGAGGGAGTGAAGGGGAGGGAGACAGGTGGGAGTGAAGGGAGGAGGGGGAGGTGCCTCTCTTGCTATTCTCTACGCAGGTGCAACCTCCTGCATTGTGTTTGTCCTCTCCTGTCTATCCTATCCCTACCTCCTGCCTGCCTCCTGCCCTCATGCCTCTCTCCTGCCTCCTCTCTAGCCTCCCTACCTCCTGTCTGTCCTCTCTCTCTCCTCCTGTCCTCTCCTGCCTCCTCTCTCTAGCCTCCCTACCTCCTGTCTGTCCTCTCCTCCCTCCTGTCCTCTCCTGCCTCCTCTCTCTAGCTCCCTACCTCCTGTCTGTCCTCTCCTGCCTCCTCTCTCTAGCTCCCTACCTCCTGTCTGTCCTCTCTCCTGCCTCCTCTCTCTAGCCTCCCTACCTCCTCTGCCATCTATCTCCCCGCCTCCTTCCTCTCACCCTGTTCACTCTACCATCTCTGCAGGGATTGCGCCTGCAGAGGAGAGGTCCTCCGCCTTAACCCCTACAGCCTGGGTAACTTACAATGGATCTCTAGGCAGTTTTGTTATGGCTTTCCCCACAAAGGTTTTATTGTACTTTATAAATTCAACAGATCACTATTAAAAACTTGACAAGACAAAACTGAACTAAACCAAACACATACAGTAGGCTAAGCCCCTGCAAATGGGTCCAGTTACAGTATGTAGGCAGCAGTCCTGGTGCCTTCCCCTGTCAGAAGCAGGGACATGAATCCCCCATTGAAGGATGCAGCCCCTCCTATGCAGAGACAAACATAATTAGTTTTCAATTAACCACACAATACAACAAGAGTCCCCTTCAACACAACTATTATTACATTGACTTTCCCATACATCAAACCTAATCATTTATAATGACTCCAAGTAGTTTAACCCCTCAAAAATTGGTTTTACAGATTTTCACAATTGTTTAAACACATTAGACACAATGTGCACAACCTGAAACTGAACATGCAAAGGCATAATTCTACTGATAAAGCATTCATATAGTGTTTTCCATTCTGCACACCAGTGTTCAATGGGTGCTTAGAAATGTCTACTCATATGATGTATGTGTTTGTCATTTGAAAAGAAAATACCATTTAGTGAACAGTTAACACCGTTTTGAGGGCAAAGTGTGCTTTTGCAAGAGAAGTGTAGGATTTAGCATTTTGTGTGTGAGTTTTGAGATGGGTAGTGAGGTAGTCTATCAGGAAATGTGTTTAAGCAATTGTGAAAAACTGTAATCAATTAACCCCCCCCCCCCTACTCAACCACACTTGGCATGTTCCACTGCTCCCCGTCTACAAGTGAGGTTGGACCATGGGTTGGACCCATCTGCCTCCGTTTCGCCTCCTCAGTCCAGACCAGGACACTGAGAACTGAGAAGAGGTGAGAAAACACACGTTTTGCACAATGTTTCCCAATAAAGTCATTAGCTAATAAAATGTCTCTGTGTTGTTATTTAAATAGTTGATGATAATGAGTTGATAGTTGATGATAATGTATGAATGCTACTCTTGAAGATGACAATTTTGACATTTTATCATTGTGTACGTTTAACACAGAGGTTCTCAAATGTTTTTCAGCCAAGGAGCTAGAAAATATACCTCATTCTGATTTGTGATTTTGGGCTAAGCTTAATTGTTTCCACGGTAACGTGCTTGACTTTTAAATTGATAGGTTTGTTAGAATCTAATCCATGAACCATTTTAGATTTAAAGCATACAATATTTTCGTGGAGGCCAGGGGGCCACGGACCGCTGGGGGTCCCCGGACCTCCATTTGAGAACCAATGGTTTAACAGAGCGATCACTCACAGGTAGGTAGAAGAGATCTTCCATGTGCTGGTGGGAGCTATTTGCATGGCGGTCAGGACTATCACTGGAACATGTCAAATCTGGCTTGATGAAGCACTAAGGGGGAGTAAAAGGATCAAAGGATTTGATTGACATACAGCCACTGGACAGCAGGCTTTGAAGTTTGCTATTTCAGCTATGAATTGCAGTACATCTATAAATAGCAGAGCATGTGATGGCATTCTACCAGCGGCTCAAAGTGGTGGAAGCGGAGTCGTCTTACCAGGATGAAAACAGCCAGGATGACGATGACCGCGGTGGTGATGGTGGCCAGAGGGAGGCGCACACACGGGCGCTTCACCACCTTGATTACTGCAGACACAGCTGGCAGCTCGACAGCTTCTCTGGAAACAGCCGCTGTGATCGTGTGTATTTTTATGCCCAATATTCCCTACTGAAATGTCATAATTTGTAACTGTGACTCTCAAAATACGATCAAGCTCGTGTCTAGTCCATCCAACCCTGCCACAACAACACAGAACGTCTTTGCACAGAAACATCAAACAAGAGGTCCCAAACTGAATGGGAGCAGCTCACCTGCTATCAGGCCGGGGCGTTCGACAGCTATAGACGGCCCCTCAGTCGGTGGTGTGGAGGCCAGATCCAAACAGCCTCAGCTCATAAGACACTTCTCAAAACAAAAGTCACACACACACTAACACCCACGGGGGGAACGGGGGGAAAACTACTAGGGAACAGGGGCTCCAGAGAATCAATCATATATCACCATGTAACACTAACCAATAAATAAAAACTTGAAGAGAAAGTAAAACTCAACACAGTTTATTGGCATCACACATCAAACCTTTTTTTCTTTCATATAAAGAGGGAATGTATCAAGTATAGACTATGAAAGTGCAAATCTCAATGCATTTCAAAATATGTTTGCCATTTAAAAATAAATCACCTTGACATTGGAAGTGAAATACAAAGGAAAATCCAAATCCCATTTAGATTTGTACCCATTTCATGCACAGCATACTGTTACAGAAAAAGGACAAAATGTGTTTACGCCTCTGCTTAACCCATGTCCAACAAAGTTAGCGCCACTAACCATATGGCACTCAGTTTCACAACTTCAAGACACATTTCAAAGCAATCAATACATTTAGATTTCAGTGGCTCTCAGTCGGCTAAAATATATAGCTGAGTAAAGAACAGTCAGACATAAGTCTGGAAAAGAAAATCTATAAGTGAGACGTAATTTCTAAAATACCAACCTTACTTATTATACTCCACACACTTTGTAAACAATCAATACATTTGAACTCATTGTCAAGGGCCGCTTTTTTTTTCTTTTTTCAAATAAATACCAACTTTATGTTGTGAGTGTCTTCCATTTAGTGTCTTCAGCTAAGATACATGGAACACATAAGTCAACTCAGTCAATACAATGTTTTTAGTTTCCAAACCACAGACAACTGTATCAAAAAGAGCAAATCCAAGAAGCTCACTGCACAAAATGAGAGATAAATAAAACGTGTGTGTGTGTGTGGGGGTTATCCATGAACACTACAGGCTACAAATATTTAGATGAAGAAAAAAAATTAACTTGATGTGAGAAAAATAATTTTAAAGTAACAGGTGTTTTAATTTGTATACACCGTTATTAAAGGAGAATTTAGTTTTTTTTTAACCTGGACCCATCTCCTGGCAATAATTATGATTTGGCCACTCACCCAGCGATGTCCGCGGCGTTTCTGGCCGTCCTAGCGTTGTTTTGAGATCAATAGCATCCAAGTCAGTTGTAAAATGGAGCTGATTTGGGGCCAAGTGTGAGCCTGTCTTTCCTGCATCTAAATAGCTATTTTTATTCCCGTTTTCGCCACATATCGTCGTAATGTGATCCCTCAACAGCCACCAGAGTGATATTTCGCCCCAGGCCATTTCCTGGAGTCTCCCAGGGATCAAATTGCCTCAAACGTGATCTCGGTCACCAAGTCTCGTAAAGTCCCGCGATACTTTCCTGCCGACTGGCCAACTACAGGTAGGACGCTTTGCGGTGGTGGTTTTAGCGCAACCTATGTGGGGTTTGGCATAACCATCGTTATTTCGAATCCCACATAGGTTACGCCTCCTACTGGAGGAATAGGTAGAGACTATCCATATTCCTCACTTCTACTTTGCCATCCAGATTGGTTTTTGGCCTTCCAAAACAAAACAAAAGTTCCTTCCTGTCTCAACCAATCAGATCACACCAAGTGCACTTGGTCCTCCCACTCGGAGGAGCTGCTGCTGGGCAGGTTAGCGTTGCCCGCCGCCGCCGAGGACGGGTCGCGGCTGTCGCACGCGGTCCAGTCTGTGGTGTCGCTGGAGGACGAGAAGAGGCCCGTGGACGAGTTGCTGCCGCCCGGGGCCACCGGGATGGGCACGGAGCCGCCGTAGCTCCGCCGGTGACTCTCCGAGTGCTGAGACGCCACGGAGACACTGGCCGAGTACTGGCTGTTGATGTTGCCCAGCCTGGCCAGGTTATCTCCCAGCTCCAGCAGCTTTGAGCTGCTCAGCAAAGCTCTGGGGAGGACCTCCACGCCCGGAGCGCTCCGCTACAGCCAGGAGGGCAGCGAGGTGCCAATGGCGCCGAGCGACGCTTCGTTGGCGAGGAACTGGTGGCTGCTGGTCCCACACGCCATCGCAGAGTCCTGGAGTGACAGCTGGATGGCCAGGAGAATGTTAGGGTCATCGTCGTCTAGCCTGGAACAGGACAGAAAAAACTGTTTAGCATTTATGCAACCAGGTGAAAAACAATCAAAACATCTGGAAGACTGACCGCAAAGGCGAGACCCTTTTACTTGATTATCATAGTTGTCGTCGTCGTCGTCGTCGTGCTTAGAATTGCACCAGTTTGACAACTATAGTGTCACTACTTTTTCAACCATTTTTTGTAAGGGAGGATGCCCATGGAAATGGCACTGAAAGAAACTAGGAAAGTACCTGTGCCCACACACCTAACACCCACATTCAGAGGAATCCTGTTAAGTGAGAAATGAAATGCAGACGTTGCATAAAATAGGCACAGCTATGGCAACGTTTCACAGATGTTGCTCTTAAAAGCGGATTATACTCCATTAGCCCTTCTCCTAATGTCTCCCGCGGGTGGGGCTTGAGCAGAGCACACACATGCAGACGCACAAACACACACACGCAGACACACTGACAAACATACATTTGCATAATGTCCCAAGATGCATTGTGGCATTCACAAGTTGACAAGGAAGCAACCAGATGAAGCTAAATAAGTGGTAGATGTATTTAAGAGTATTGTTAACTGGTGAGATGATGCAATGCATGTACCTGCACCTCATTAAGGCAGTGTGTTCAGTTCACTTCAGTGTGCCCCACATTTTAGTTCAGCTTGACCATGTTGCCGTTTAAACCTCCTTAGTTCGTCCTGTGTGTTCCAGTTTGTGACATTGGTTCTAGGATTGAGTCCATGCTGTAAAGTGTCTGTTGTTGTTTTTATGTTAAATCTTGCCAGTTTCACCGTGTGTCTACGTGTGCTCAGCATGAGGAGAGATATTTCCGTTGCAATTGTCACAATGCTTATCTGGTAGCTAATTGACTGGAGTATTCAGTTTATTGTGATCTGTGCTTAAGTTGAAGTGTTTATTTCTGCTGCTGTAATTGTTAAGTAGATAGCATTCCTATGTATGGGGGGAATGTGTGCTCAACTCCATTGTGTGCGGACGCCATTAGCAGTACCTTGTTTGGCCACAGGGCGTCGACATTGCCCTCCGTGATCTTATTAACCATACATAAGGTTAAATTGGTTTATTTCTGTTAAGAGTCGACTATAGTAACTTACTCGGCTGTATGCAGCTTTATGTTATGGTTAAAGGAGCATTACAATGCTTATTGTTATATTTTATGTTTACTGTAAATGGGTCTTGGTTTAATTTCGTAATATGGGGAAATATATAGCTTTAATTTCACTGTATTTTATATTCTGTAGCCCTGAAGATCTAAGTGCCTAATTGTGGTTTATTTGTGTTATTTCAGACTAATGATAATACTACATGTCACAACAATAAATACTGGATCGCAGTACTGTTCAACCAAGAAGTTATGTCTCCTCATCGTCATTCTGTGTCCTGACCGACACTCCATCCTGTTCACTGCTAAAACCTGAAAGAGCTAGCCCTACCTAATTAGCTCAGTAACAGTAGATAATAATGATATTTATTTTTACCACACCATGCAATTGTGGAATATTTCAATGTTGGCCAAAATAAAAAAATACAATTTGACTATATGAATTAACACCCTAAGTCTAAAGCACATTTTTAGAAGGGGGGTATATATATATCTCACAACTAGAACGAGTTGTAAGCAGCGTTTAATACATTTTTCAAAGGAAATCATTTAAAATATTGTTATGGTGCAGCATCTCTTATCATCAGTAAATTAAAAACCATTCTTCAACAAACATCGAGTTCATGAAAGGTTAAACACTGGTGGTGAGATGTGGTGAAAAATGCAGTGAAATACCTAAGGTGCTCTCGCTAGGGTCATCAGGGTCAGGAGTGTTGCTACGCAGACTCGCCATGTCACCTCGCCTCCTTTGCCTGTGTCTCTGCCTGTACTGGAACTCTGCATACTCCTTTAAGCAACAAAATACCAAATTAAAAACAGAATTCACCAAAAACACTGATAATGGCAACTTCATAATCCTTCACTGTTGTTTTCATTGCAACAGATGGTCTTATGTCCCTTTTATTCACATTGCATAGACTTTTTTTTCTCAGGTTCAAATCTGAGTGTGTGACTTGTGCTAGCTAGCTAGAATTACGGTATATATACATATATACCATATATATATATATATATCGTAATTCTTCCAATAAGCGCCTGTATTCTAATTGCCACCGGTCTTCCATTTCCCGCCGGGGGTCCAAGTTGATTTAGCATAATACGCAGACTTGTATGTGTGCGCGCACACACACACACAGAATTCTAATCCAACCTATGTGTTGCATAACGTAATTTTGTAATCGTCTTTCCGTTTTAGACCCGGAAGTCTACGTAATAATTTTTAGACTTTCCAAAAAGCTGTTTTCAAGCAAAAGAACAAACTGTTTTAAAGTTTTAATATTTTTTCAGATGACAACGTAACATTCCAAATATGTGACCAGTTTATCAGAATAACGCCTATTTGGAAATATTTAACGAGCAGCGAGGACAGAGCGCTGGCTGTGTGACCAGTCGGACTAGCTAGTATCTGTCAACCTACTGTAAGCTACAGTAGAAAACACTGTCGACGTGCTTTTGTAACTAACGTTAAATGCCGACCGGGTACAGCCATCGGCACCTCGCAGCAGTAACGCTATGAACATGTAACTGAAGTTGGCCGCAGTGTAGCTTCTGAATGTTACCAAACTTAATTCATAGTTACATTGTTTTGAAATTGGCCGCCAACTAGCGCTGAACCAGAAGAACAAATACAATTGCGTCCAACACGGAAGAGAGAAAAAGTGGGCGTGGTGAATAAGGTGAATAGTCGAGGACAGGGGTTTTCCAAGTGTGGGAGAGTGGGCCTCCCCCCAGAGAACATACAGACAGCTGCGCCTACCCCCCCCAACCCCAATTATTATTGCCATTATTGTTGTATGCTCCTCTCGGGCATAACGACGAGTTCCAAGAATGTTGTAAACATCTTTATCAATATATGATAAAGATTTAAGATTTTAAAACTTCCTTTTTTCAATATCTTCTTTTAAACATTTTAAACATCTTTATCAACTCTGAAGGATTTTTTTAACCACATCTTTATTATAACTAGCGGGAAACCTGCCCCATGCAGTGTATCGAGTGAAATGTTGCATTCTCTGCATGTTCAACCCATTGACTATGGACTGTGTGCTGCCGGCTGGCCAGGACGAATAGCAGGGCCGTGCAGAGACCCTTAGAGGGGCAGGGGGCTCAGAATTTTAAAAAGGGCACAACACCACGGTGCGGGGCGGTTTCACTGTTGCTGATCCGCCAGTCAGTCGGAGCTGGGCAGTGGGCAGGATGGCGAAAGAATGACCCGCCCATCTCTGCCTCTGATTGGCGCAGGAGACGAGGAGAGACGCAGGATAGGATAGCCAAGCGAATGTGATTAGATCAACGTTTGATGCTATAGGCCAATCAGAGGCAGAGAAGGGCGGGTCATGCCTTCGCCATCCTGGGGAAAAAATATTGTGCACGTCACAGAGACGCAGACGATTACTTAACTTCCGGTTGAAAGGTCAACATGTGTAAACTGTCCAGACATTTTATTTATTGCTAAACTGTTATTTATTGTTATAAGTTCTTCTTGAAGGGTGCTGGGCATGCCTTCACTGTAAAAAATAAAAGGGGGGCCCTTTGGGCATAAGGGGGACAATGGGCAGGTGCTTGGGCACCCCTAGCACCTGCCTGGCGAATAGACAGTTCCCCAGTCCCATAAGGACAATCAGGCTCCATCTGGGCCCTTCTTGATCTAACTTCGTTCTCTCTCTTTCCTTATATTAAAAAAAAAAAAAAAAAAAAAAAAAAAAAAAAAAACTAACCTTGTACCACTAACCTAAACTTGTACCACTGTTCCTTCAGAAGTTGTAGTTGTCATAGACTGTGCTCCATAGTTGATTGCTCTATTGCTGACAAAAAATGTGTTATTGTAAGTCGCTTTGCCAAATGACGTAATGTAATGTAAATGTAAATAAATCTCGTAAAATTCATCGGAAAAAGCTCCCCAACAGATACAAAAACAACAGCATGTGGTTGATGTACATACAAAGAACTGCCACGATCGGATTTGTGAAATACCCATTTAAATCTTGATTTCCTTCTCCCTGGTTTCTACTCTGACAGCATGAGCTCGCCTCAACAGAGGCAGCCAGACTGCGGGCAGTCCACCCCCAGTAGTCCAGTAGGAACAGGGCTCCCCATGCACCCCAAAGATATATTTTTCTAACAGGTTTTTGTACTCTTCAAGGTGTCTCTAATAAAACACATTTTGTTGTTACCCCGTTGAAATAGGGTCCCATGTTTGGCGGCCATCTTTGCGGGCATATTGAAATGTCTGATGAAAATGGATAAGGGGTCATAACTTTTGAACTAGACGGAGGTTGCCTGATTCCAGTAGAAGCTGGCCGGCAGCAGTGCCCAGTTGACATGCTGAATCAGTGCATCTTGGGTGGGAGGCAAGTTCTCGAGGGACTTGATACATTTGAAAAAAGCTGATGTCTGGCTTCATCTACTTGGCTGGAGCCACAGCTTTTGCTGTACATGACGACCCCAAGGTGAGGGCGATCAGGGTTTTGGGGTGAACTACTCCTTTCTACCAAGAAGGATGTAATACTCTCCAACAGATGTGAATATGACATATAGTAAGTAACATCTGTGCTTCAGCCTTGTAACCATCCTGAAGCAGACACTACAGTAGAATGAGTTATAGCGCCTGGCGCATGCTGCGGCCAGTAGCCATAGAAACTCAGGATCCATACGTCCGACAGTGATGTTGTAATACTTGCAATACGCTTCTTCTACACATTAGGCCTCACAGAGCACTGGATCGGCTTCACATGTGGAAAGTACATTTATGTTCACAAAATCTGCAATGTTCTTGGTCACTGTCATTACATGTCTTCCATGTGCTAAAATGATGTGATACTACATCAGCCTTCCAGGGCTATGGGAAAAGGAGTGCATGGGCAGCTTGGGAAGCAACATCGGATCTCACTGAGACCGTGGACGCCTTCACCTTGGAGTCTGAACAGATCAACTCAGATGTCCATGTCCAAAGACTGGAAGCATTATGGTCGTCATGTACAGCAAGAGCTGCGTCTCCAGCCAAGTAGATGAAGCCAGACATCAGCTTTTCTCAAATGTCCCTTGAGAACTTGCCTCCCACCCAAGATGCACTGATTCAGCATGTCAAATGGGCACTGCTGCAGACCAGCTTCTACTGGAATCAGGCAACCTCCGAGCAGCAAAAGATCCAGAGTTCAGTACGTGTTCACTACGGCTGTAGTGTGGCAATTTAGCCCCAACGAAGCAAAGGGGTTGAATACTAAATAGATTTCTCTGATCTTAGAATTTTTAAACTTCCACATCAATTTATAGAAATCATTTTTCACTTTGACATGATCAAATTATTTGCATAGAACTCAATACAAATCCTGTATATATGCATTCTAACTGGATAGCACAACAAAATATGCAGTATGAGTACTTTTCCAAGGCACTGTACATAGATACAGTATGTATTATGGCCCGACAGATAGAACGCGCAGCCGATATTATCTGTTGATGCAGATAATAGATGCACCATTATCGGCACAAGTGCCGTCAATGAGGCCTCGATAGAAGTACTCTTTAGAAACCGCTAAATTAACGCAGAAACAGCTGTGGCAGGTCGGCACAGTAAGAGGCTGCTGGTCACTGTCAGCACTAGGGATGTTAATGATTAACCCACCAATTGCCGTTAAGATCTTCACAGATTAAAAATGTATTAATAACTGATTAAGCGAAAATGTGTTCTGTGCATCATTTCTGTGGCGGAGCTCACATACATGTAGTAGGCTATATTAACATTTATACCAGCAGAGGGCGTAATGTTACTTCACCCAAACTAGCGCTCACCATCCAATCCAACTTTATTTATAAAGTGCTTTCAGTGTTTCCCCTACCATTCTACAGGCATGGTGGGCCCGCCAGCCGGCGCCAGGCCAATGGCGCCCCCGGCAGGCCAGAAAAAAGATTGTTTTGTTTTTTTAGATTTTTTTTCTGCTTCCCCCAAAATTTCAATAAACCTTTATGGCATATTATTACAATACAACAATACTGGTGTTGACAGGGGACAGTAATAGAAGATGCCAAATCATTCAAAACAATAAGCATTTTGCTTTTAGGAGCATTGTGCCAGCGTGCAGCGCTGTTCCAAAACGTGTCAACGGGTGTAATTGACATCGCATCCCATAATAGTATGAGGATACTTGGGATGCCATTGCGAACATAGATGTGAACAGGTTAGCTAAAAGTGTAGTGTCGCCAGTGAGCAGTGTTGGGCAGTAACGCGTTACTAAGTAACGCGTTACTGTAATTAGTTACTTTTTTAGTAACTAAGTAATATAAGGCGTTACAATTTCCAAAACAGTAATTAGATTACAGTTACTAATCCAAGTAACGCATGCGTTACTGCGTTACATCATTGCCTGCCAGAATGCAGTGTTTTCTATGTAAAAGAAGAAAATAAAACATTTTATCCTCACGGACTCAGGTAGACCTGTCGCGCGCACATATACGTCATAGTGTGTGTGCGCGATACAGCGTCAGAGCGTGCACGCCGGCTTTCAAAACAAACCGAGTCAGAAGAAGGAGACGACGAGCAAGAGAAATATGCGTTCAAAAGCTGGAACATTATTGTCCTTTGTAAACTATGTGCGAGCAGCTTGGCAGATGCTACCTATTTGCACTGTTGACTCGCCCTCATATCGATGCATCATAGAGAAAATAGCCACGAAGAACAATATCAAGCTGCCGCAGCCACACAGAGGAAGACGTTTGCTGGCTACCTCAGAGAGAATATGCGGGATAGGGATGGAGGCTAAATTGAAGGCGATGCTGGGTGAGGTAGACTTGGGTGGTGTAACAGTTCACTGGATTAACAGATACACTTTGGGTAAGTGTTGTACACTTTGTTACTTCCTAACCTTCTCGTCAAAGCCTTTCTCACCGTAGTCAGACGGCCCAGGGAATGTTGACAGATCACCACTTTTCTTTCAGCAACGAAGCTTGAAACGTTTGCATTGAGGCTGTGATGTTTTATTACCACTCCGACAGTAACAGCATCTTTCTTCCACTCACGTTATCTGTCTATCATTTCACGTCTTTTCCAGTGTGACGCTAGCCAGTCTTAACACACCACTTCCTGTTCTTTCTAACCGAATTTCAAAGTAAAATGCCTTTGGCGTTTCTTTTAACATAGCTTCTTTTGTGTGTTTTTTACTGAGATGTACTGACATTGGCTTCTGCTGTAACACAATAATTTCCACCAGGGGATTAATAAAGTACTTTATCTATCTATCTATCTATCTATCTATCTATCTATCATAATACCAAAGCAAAAATAATTAATACAGTGACATGCTAGACATGTAACAACTTAAGTGTAAGGTATTTGGGGTAAAAAAGAAAATAAAAAGTAACTAGTAACGTAACTAGTAACGTACCTAGTTACTTTTTGAAAAAGTAATCAGTAAAGTAACTTTTATTACTTTTTTAAGGAGTAATCAGTAATCAGTAACTAATTACTTTTCCAGAGTAACTTGCCCAACACTGTCATTGAATCACTTCATATTACATATTACAACTGGCGGTTGAGCAATGGTAGTTTGAACTGCAAGTGTTCCCCTCAGCCTTCCAGGTGGCCTCTGTGTGACATATGCTGTTACGTTATACGAAGGGGCTGAGGGGAAGCGAATCAGGGGAAGTGCAACTACTAATGAAACACAGTAACAGAGTAGAAAAGTGTTTTGGCAGTGGGCACATGGCATTATTAACTCATTGAATGCCATGGACGTCCTTCGACGTCCAATTAAATAGTGACGTAGAATGCCACGGACGTCCTTCGACGTCCAATGCGTTTTTTGACGGTGGGACGTCGATCAAAGCCTTCCGCAGCTCCTGTACAACTATAGTAGCTATTGGAGGTGTATAACCTATTTTACGGACTCATTAGGTGGCGACAGTGCTTGCTCGGTGCAGTCCAGATTAGAGACAGGTCCGAGAAACAGCCTAAAAGCCGTGGATCAAAGACAACCCGATGCATGCTCCCAGAGCCATTTGCTCTGTCGCGGGAGCTGACATTGGCTCCGAACAGGAGTCAATCCGCGCTCACAACTGAGCCCCTCTGTCCCTGTCTGTCTGTCTGTCTGTCTGTCTGTATAGTTTCTCCACCCGATTAGCAGACAGGAAAGCAGCCCCTGACGCCAAACCATTCAGCAATCCGGGTTGGCTCTTCCCTGCTGTGGCGCTGAGAGCCGACAGCAGCACACAAACGCAGCACTCCGAAAATATAATGGTTGCGTGAGGCTGTGTGCAGTGTGGGGAGGAGTTTACGGGGGGAGGGGGGGAGGGGGGTGGTGCACGCAGGGCATCACACAACAACTACGTCACTACATCAGAAAATATTATCTTCAGACTCAGTGAATGTGCTTGAAATGCTGCATTTCACAAAAGGCGGATTATCTCAGCTAATAATTTGAAAAGCCTGAAAACGCTGAAAACAACCTATCTTCTCCGGCTCATAACTAAAGAACGGAAAATGGTATCAATAAACTTTTTTTTGCTGATGATACAATAGAGCCAGCTCGTTCTTGTGCGTGTTCGGTGTTTACATAGTAATATCACACAATATTCTGTGGGCCTCGAGAAATCACTGAAAACGCTCTGAAAACTCTGGCACTGGGAGCATCCGTTCTCCAAAAGTGGCTGGCACTGAATGAGTTAAAGTCGAGCTGAACCCAAAAATGACTTTTCTTTTCTTTTAGTTCAAATACCTGGGTATGCAGTGCACCTATTTAATAATGTATGCAAAACAAATCACAACAATTTAATTTCTTTAGCTTTTCACATCAAAAGTTCATTTTTCAAGATTTCATTGATAACAGTAATGTACAGTTTGCTGACGTCACCTAGTACTATCAAATTTCTACCCCATTTCAACCAATCATATCATGACATGGCAGCTGTCAATCAAATCTTCATTTCAGGATAATTTTCTCTTCCAAATGAAGGGGAAAATGGCGCCTAGTGCCTGTCATCTGGCAGAATTTCTAGCCCATAAACTAACTACTAACTTGAGCAATTATGCAAACTAAATCAAGCGGTAATGTCTAAGAATGCAAAGAAATGTAACTGGCTTAAAAGTCGCATTCCAGGAATATTATTTAATGCAATGGCGATATTGGCGCGCGTCTCGCCTGGTTGTCAGGGGTCGCACCTTGGAGATTCCAGGCCGACAGGCTGCACTCTCTGCTCGCCAACACAAAGGCAGCTGGCTGCCTGCAGCTCGCTGAGCTCCACTCAGCCAGTAACCTCGCGTCAGCAGGCTCTTCCCGAGGGGAGCGCCACAACACGCCGAATCCCACTGGATTTGGAGGCGGAACACGCCAGGATTGGCCAAAGCCCAATCCAGTCCCCAGAATTGTCAAATAAAAACATCGACATGATACTATGACCCGCCTCTCAACTTGTCATCACATTTATAAAGATACAATTGGGAGTGCTGCATTGGGTCAAGGAGACATCAATATAAAATGGCAGAGTAAAAATCAGGTGCTCTTCCAGGATCGGCATGCATAGATATAAGATTAAAAAGAGGTAGCTGTCCAGTGTGGTTGCAGGAAGTTCCCCAGGTGTTGAATGGAGCAGAGAAAGACATCCGAGGCACTGTCATCACATTTGTTTTGTCAGACAAATTATGTTTTCAGTCTGAAACGGACTCAGACGCACGTGACGAATGGGTTCAGCTCGACTTTAACAGCACATTTAAAATTGGACTAACAATTCTACATTGCATGTGTGCATCTGCATACAGTGAGACTGTGTTACCGGATTAGTGGGCTGGTATTCCCGACAGCGGCCTTCACACCAGCTGCACTCTGGATTCTTTAGGCACATGCTTTCATCCGGTGCCTCGGCACAAACTGCATCCTGACAAAAGCAACACACACAATATTGCAAGGTGCACTTCAACTGATGTCTAGTACAGTGTTTCTCAAATGGGGGTCCGGGGAGCGGCAGGGACCCCCAGGGGTCCTTGAGAGGGTTCCAGGGGGTCCCCAGCCAAAAGGGGGGTGATTTATTTTTGCTATACTTCCATTCATAAGTAACACAATTACTATTTTGGTCATGGGTTTTATACACTTTCTGTAATAAAACATCTAAAAGCATCAATCTTATTATCACATGGGGGACCGTGGGACAAAATCCTATCAAATGGGGGTCCATGGTCTAATTTTTGTCAGTTTAGGGGTCCTTCATGTGAAGAAAATTGAGAACCACTGGTCTAGTAGTCCTTATTTATTCTTCCCAATCACAACATTTTCATTATCCCGTCTCCCACGAGTCCTTACACACTGTGAACCATTTTGCCAAACTCTCCCGATGACAGGACTTCCCGTGCCCTTGACTCCATGACTCTTTTCTTCACTTACCCGGTCTCCTGGGTCGCTGCTGATGAACAGAGGAACTTTGTAAGCCACCAAGTCTCCACGGGCGACGCCACTGTAACCCCCGGCAACCAGCAGCACTCCACCCTCCATCACCGCGGCCACGTGCGAGTAACGGCCCCTCACAGCCTCCCCTGCTGAGACAAATGGAGACCATTTTGGATGAAGTGTATGTGTGCGAGCAAGTGACAAAAAGTGCAACACAGAGTGGTTATAGAAGTCACCGTCTGCACAGGAACTTACTGTGTGACAAGCTCTCCCCAGCAGATACCCACTCGTGACAACCCAGATGGTAGAAGAAGATCTCCTCATCATAGCACTTCTCCTCTTGGTAGTGAATATGTACATTCCCCCCTGGGAGAGAGAGGCAGGAAGCAAAGAGAGACGGAGAGAAAGAGAGAAATGTAAATGGGGGCTGGATCGATTGAATTTAGCTGATTTCTCTACAATCGCTCTTGCTCACCGTAGACCACCATGTAATTTCCAATGACGGTGGCCGAGTGGAAGGCTCTCTCTCTGGGCCCGGTGGCTGGGAAACGCGAGCGGAAGGACGTCCAGAAGCGCCGATCCACATGGAATACGTCAGTGTTGTTCACCCTCACACTGAGCCTTAGATGAAGTGGAGGGACAAAGTAAGTAAGAAGAACAGCAGGTGCACTTTTAGTCAAATCTGTCAGTGAAGATGCTGCATCTTTATTTCAATCAATCATTTAATTATTAATAACCACACAACCAAGGTTGGTGGAATTTGCTTTCAGTACAGCCCGAACCAGGCCTTCCCCCCCTCCCCTGAACCTTATGTGTTTGATCAATTTCGAATAGCCTAAGCCTATCAAATAAACACTATACAAGAAAAATACATTAAAACACTTTGAACCCCACAATGTGTCAATTCAAATGTCAAAAATGGGGGTACGGTGGCGCAGTCGGTAGTGCTGTCGCCTCACAGTTAGAAGGTCCTGAGTTCGATTCTCGCCTGGGACACTGTGAGCGCTGTGGTTGTGTTTCCCCCATATCTTCAGTGCCTACTGCCCAGGTGGGTTATCTCGTCGTAAGGGCCTTTCTCTCTGTGTGGAGTTTGCATGTTCTCCCCGTACCCCCCAGGGGCTTCCTCCGTATATAACCCCCCCACTAAAAACATGCAGAAGATCAGATCGTCATCGTCATCCGACCAGTGACGACAACATCCAAAGTTGGTCCCCGGGCGCTGTACGAGAAAGCGACCACTGCTCCTGGCCTGCCCCTCGGAGGAAAGGACATGCCTGGATGGGTTAAATGCAGAGGACACTTTTCACCGGCCACCGTCAGCATGAGTGTGTTGTGGCCGCATGCATGTATTGTGGTGTTCGTGTGACAATAAAAGACGGGCTTGTCCGTTACGAGAGTTTTTTTTTTTTAAACAAACAAAGGGTTGGGCCGGGCCTCAGGCTCAGGCTAGAATGCAGGGCTCTAGTGGACAGGGGCATCAAGGGGACAGTGGTGAGCAGGGTGAGAGGGCTCAGATTTTTTATTTGCCTTTTTGATTGTGAGTTTGAGATATAATAATAATAATAATAATACATTTTATTTATAAGCGCCTTTCTGGACACCCAAGGTCACTTTACAAAGTGACCTTACACACATCATGAGATGTAGCTATGCTCCAAAATGCACAGAGCCTGCCCCAACCACTGGAAAGACGTGATATAGAGGATGGCCGGACATGAGGAAGAAGAAGAACTTTACAAAGTAAAAACAAGTGCAATAATCAACAATAGAGACAACAACACAAATACAGTAACAGATAAAGTCGATGTGATGGATGTCAGGTGGGAGTAGGGCTGCACGATATTGGAAAAAACTGACATTGCAATATTTTTTTATTCTGCGATATATATTGCGATATGAAAAAAAACAGGAATTTTCACCAAAAGTCTTGAATAGGTCTATCAAGCCTTGCCTGTTTAAGAAGATGGCCTAGTGGGTAACGTGCACGGTTGACGTAGTAGGAAGTGAGTGTGTTTTTAGCCGCAGCCAGGGTGAGTTGCAGGATCCTAAGTGAGTAAAGGTACTATAGTTAGTAGGAAAAGAGCTTAGAACAGAGAGGGCGTGCATTACTGTATGTTATGAGTTAATTTGCCTTACTTGACATTGCATGCTCTGCGATGTGACTATTGCGCATGTGCACATTGCGATGACGATGCTGAAACGATATATTGTGCAGCCCTAGGTGGGAGTGAGTTCCAAAGTTGAGGAGCAGAGCGGCTGAAAGCTATGCTGACCATGGTGCTGAGGCTGAGACGGGCAGAGGGCACAGTAAGGTGAATGGAGGAGGAAGATCTGAGGGAGTGAGTGGAGGAGACAGTATGGAGGAGATCAGACAGATAAGGAGGGGCGAGCTTGTGAATAGACTTGAATGCATACAGGATCCATTATGAATCATGTGTCAGTTGTTACCTTTCCCGATTTGGCTTCCATGGGTTGCGGCAGAGTGTTGCCACTCAGACCGGCCAGGAGGGGGCTATGGTAGGAGTCTCCATCATACACAAACAGGTAATCATAGGTACACTCGGTGTCCATAAAGGTGAAATTCAGGACAATGCGATGATTGTTGCTGGGAGCTGGGAGATAAAGAATGAGAGGGAAATAGCAATGTGATTAGGCTTGAGCCACATCAGTTTAGCATTCACTCTACAGGTAAAATGGCAAATAGTGTGTGGGTTGAAAGGTATCTGATTTAACAAGCAATTATATTGTACACACAACAATATATTCACTCATTATATACCTTTGATGAGCCACTCGCAGTTCCCATTGACTGAGTGACGTAGCCTGGTGGTCCCCGCAACACCTGCCTGTGGCCCTTACAGTCCCCTGCCTGGCACCCAGGGGCCTCGGCCAGCAGGAGAACCATAAGCACCAGGGAGACAGGGAAGAGGGAGATCACCCTTCCCACCACCTGGAAGAGGGGAGACACAAGTGGAAGATATTATCAACAAGGGCATTGCAGCTATGCCCTGCAACATAGATATTGGCGAACTGAGAAACAACACACACAATTTCAATCTGTCAAGGATCTGTGGAAATCTGTGACAGACAGGAACTACTGACTGGTCACAAATTGACCAAACAGGGCAGATTAATTGTGCCAGCATGCAACAGCGTATAGGTGCTTCTTTCTTGTGTTTGTGGATCAGTGACAGAACTGTTGCATGGCAATCCAAGAATCAGCTTAATAGAGGCCTGGCTGAATTTGGCTGAAGTTCCAGCTCACGTGAATGACATATTTTCTTTTACATTTTTGACAAGACAGCAAACGTTTCTGAATCTCATGAGGATCAAGACTAGAGCAAGATCAAATATGCAGCTAGATTATTAGTGTTGTGGCGCATTGATTTACCACTGTGAACTTGTGTGGTATGTAGCGTTAAAGCTGGACCCAATGCCTATTTAGCCCGATTAACGTTGTCCACCACCACCACCAATGACTGGTGACAGCTCAATTAGGTTGCATAGGTAGCTGGTAGGTGCCTAGTTAACACTGCGACGCATTTACCCAAATGATATAGCCTTGGGTATTTACTGCATTCATTATAGCGTTATCTAAAGTTAGCTAGCTAGCGTAACTGATCAGCTAAGCTAGCTAATAACAACCAGCAACCAGGTCTCCGCAGGCTATCAAAACAAGGCTAACGTGAGTGCGAAACGTTATCCAGCTAATAACGTTCAAAGCCAATGGCCGTTAGCTGGTTATTTAGCAAGCTTGTATCACCATACTCACCAGTTCCCGTCTCTTCGGCCCCATTGTCATTTACATTTTCAGTGAGCAGTAGCACAGGTCTAGCTAGTAGCTAGTAGCTAGTAGCCAGCTTTGCAAAATCCAGATGCGCAGCCGTCAATCGGCAACAAAAACCATCATCAGTCATTCTTGCGAATAGTGCAAATTCTCCATAGTATAATTATGGAATCATGTATAGTACAGCTATGGCAATGCACAATGAAATGCAGCCAGTTAAATGCACCTAGTTAGCGTTATCGAGATCTTCTTCTTCTTCTGTTTGGTTTTACGGCGGTTGGCATCCAAAATGTTGCATTACCGCCATCTACTGAACTAAACCTAAACTGCTCTTAATTGAACTAAAATAAACAAAATAACACCATATCCACCCAAAGTACTCCGATTCATAATTACTTTCCATATCAGTAAGATGCAGACGCCTGAGTTTACACAAATGCATCTCTCAGTATTTTATCTATCTCTGCTCCAGATACATCAACCACATCCAGAAATCTCTGCAGCGTCAACCACCATTTCAGTCCTCTCCGTCTTCCCAGTCATACTAGCAGCACAGTTTAACACCATGGCGATGAATGCCAGGAATCACTTATTGTCCATACAGATAACATTACTGTGACTTGCTCTTTCCTTTTCCGGCTCCCTTTGTACAATCACCTGCCTGTTGTTTTGGTGTTTGTAGCTGGCTAGCAGTAACCGGGTCGTTATAAGACAGCGCTGGTTTCTATCCTCTACACTGCCCTCCAGTGGACGAGTGAAACATTTAAACATCTGGATAGTAGCCTAATGCTGACAACAAATATTGTAAATTGGTGGTTTTAAATGTGTGATTTTGTTATATTTGACAACAATTTCTCAAGTCTAAACTTCTCAAAACTGTATATCCAGATAATCTCTAGATGTTTGTGTCACACCTGTAATAATATACGCCTACATAATTTGTGCAACACACTTGGCCTTTGCAAGAAGGGGTGTGGCTGAGGATCGGAGACTACACACTGGCAATATGGGGTTAAAGGTCACGTGATTTGGCTTGGGATCTGACCTACCTCTGTTTTAGAAATGAGCAGTGGCATTTTTCAATGCAATTCTAAACCCAACAGGTAGCCTAACCAGTGAAACGAGGCCAGCATTCAGGAGATGTGATTTTCTATGCCAGTTAAAATTCGACCTGCTGGATTTTAGTAGCCTACACACGATACACGCATTTACTGATGCCAGAATAAGCACATAGTGGTCTAGGATCGTGATTCTCAACCGTTTTCATATCAAAGACCCTCATTTAGCCCACATTAAGGTCACAGACCCCCACTGATGAGATTTTGTCTCTTGGACCCAAATCTGATTTTTTCTTTTCTTTTAGAGGTTATTCTGTTCAGATTCAATGACTCTTTGTGTTGTAGGTTCAGAACTTCAGAGGTAACAGTGTAACATCAAAGCAGTCATGCCTCTATATTGTAACGGACTGAGTTATGGGATAACTGTTATGGTTAAGTCTGACACTGTTAATGCAATGTTCTGTGCATGCACTTTATTACGAGTTTCGGAGGGACTTGAACGTTACGGGGATTAACTGTAAACTAGAGGCTGAGAGGCCTGTCAGTCATGTTAGCACCTATGAGAGCGAGTCGCGGGAAGGAGCCCGCCGGTGATTGGCTAAGACTATAGAGGGAGGGATTGTTTTTGGTGTGCTGAATGAGGAAGCGGGAGAGGGCTGGAGAGAGTTGGGAGAGACGGCTGTAGGCCCAATTATACTCAACGTTTAAGACGGAGACGGAGACGGACAGAGCCTTCTGTCCGTACTCTGCGTTCATTTCGTCCGTTTTCTGTCCGTCATCTGAAAGCTAAAGGCCCAATTATACTCCATTTTCATCCGTAAATAAGGGCGTCCGTTTCAAACGGTGTAATCGTCACTGCCCACATACTTCCATGCGTCTTTCACGTTGGTATCATGTTAAGCAATACATCCACCAGTGGGCAGTAGAGAGTCAAATGTATGAGTGTGTGTGTAGTTTTCCTCCGTTTCATGCGTATCCGTAAGCTTTCAGATGACGGACAGAAAACGGACGAAATGAACGCAGAGTACGGACAGAAGGCTCTGTCCGTCTCCGTCTCCGTCTTTAGCGTTGAGTATAAAGGCCCAATTATACTCCATTTTCATCCGTAAATAAGGGCGTCCTTTTCAAACGGTGTAATCGTCACTGCCCACATACTTCCATGCGTCTTTCACGTTGGTATCATGTTAAGCAATACATCCACCAGTGGGCAGTAGAGAGTCAAATGTATGAGTGTGTGTGTAGTTTTCCTCCGTTTCATGCGTATCCGTAAGCTTTCAGATGACGGACAGAAAACGGACGAAATGAACGCAGAGTACGGACAGAAGGCTCTGTCCGTCTCCGTCTCCGTCTTTAGCGTTGAGTATAATTGGGCCTTAATTGGGCCTTTACGGATACGCATGAAACGGAGGAAAACCACATACACACTCATGCATTTGACTCTCTACTGCCCACTGGTGGATATATTGCTTAACATGATACCAACGTGAAAGACGCATGGAAGTATGTGGGCAGTGACGATTACACCGTTTGAAACGGACACCCTTATTTACGGATGAAAATGGAGTATAATTGGGCCTTGTGTGGTTTTGGAGATAGATTATTGCTCGGGTTTGTTTTGGCGTGGGCTACAGCCAACAGTAGTTCCTGTCTGTGTTAACGGAATAAAGTGCGGTAACTATATCCGGACTCCGCCTGGTTTATGACAATGCTACAATATTTTCTAATTGTGTGAAGTTGATGTAGGAATTGTAATGGTGAAGTCTAGCAATTCATCGATTTGCTGGAGACCTCTGGAATCCCTTCAAAGACCCCTGGGTGGTCCCCGGAACCTACATTGAGAACCACTGGCCTAGGAGATAAAAGCATGAATTAGTTAGGTGAGAGGTTATTAAGAAAGAGCCTGGGCCCAGTTGCACAAAGCACCTTAGGTTAAGATTTCCCTTAGAGTCAGAGTTAAGGTGTCCATAAAATAGAATCAGCTGCACAAAACACCCTTAAATCTTCTCCATAAGGTTAAACATTTTAAGGAAAACATATTTAAGGGTTAGGGTTATTTAACTATTTATTCAGTTTAATTTAGCCTATTTATTTAACTATTTAGGCTATTATTTAACTATTTATTAGCCAATTTAACTAAGGGTTATTTAACTACTAGCAATATCTGCTAATAGTTACTGCACAGTGGACTGCACAGGGTATTCAGCCATTTTAAGTAATATGGCTCAATACCCTGTGCAGTCCACTTCACAGGGAACTGCTAGCCGATCGGAACGCAGTGAAAGTAGTTCCAATAGACCCTTCTCACGGGGGCCATTTTGTGTCAAAAAGGCAGGGTAAAACACAAGTGGAAGCAAAACACTAATGAGGGTTTCCAATTTCCATGAGCTTCAGTCATATATAACATTTTGTGTCAATCATGTTTTTCTAATCACTTGTGGAGGTTCAAGGAAAAATATATTTTGGTCAGTGGTCACAGCTTTTTAATTCAGACCCCCCCCCCCTTTCTAAATAACGAACAGTCCCTAACCACACAGCGACATTAAGCGCTTGCATCTAGACACATGTACTGTAGGTGTTCAAGCGCTTGCATAGACACATGTACTGTAGGTGTTCAAGTGCTTGCATCTAGACACATGTACTGTAGGTGTTCAAGTGCTTGCATCTAGACACATGTACTGTAGGTGTTCAAGCGCTTGCATCTACACACATGTACTGTAGGTGTTCAGGCGCTTACATCTACACACATGTACTGTAGGTGTTCAAGTGCTTACATCTACACACATGTACTGTAGGTGTTCAAGTGCTTACATCTAGACACATGTACTGTAGGTGTTCAAGTGCTTGCATCTACACACATGTACTGTAGGTGTTCAAGTGCTTACATCTACACACATGTACTGTAGGTGTTCAAGTGCTTACATCTACACACATGTACTGTAGGTGTTCAAGCGCTTGCATCTAGACACATGTACTGTAGGTGTTCAAGTGCTTGCATCTAGACACATGTACTGTAGGTGTTCGAGTGCTTGCATCTACACACATGTACTGTAGGTATTCAGGCGCTTACATCTAGACACATGTACTGTAGGTGTTCAAGTGCTTGCATCTACACACATGTACTGTAGGTGTTCAAGTGCTTACATCTACACACATGTACTGTAGGTGTTCAAGTGCTTACATCTAGACACATGTACTGTAGGTGTTCAAGCGCTTGCATCTAGACACATGTACTGTAGGTGTTCAAGTGCTTGCATCTAGACACATGTACTGTAGGTGTTCAGGCGCTTGCATCTAGACACATGTACTGTAGGTGTTCAAGTGCTTACATCTAGACACATGTACTGTAGGTGTTCAAGTGCTTGCATCTAGACACATGTACTGTAGGTGTTCAAGTGCTTGCATCTAGACACATGTACTGTAAGTGTTCAGGCGCTTACATCTACACACATGTACTGTAGGTGTTCAGGCGCTTACATCTACACACATGTACTGTAGGTGTTCAAGCTCTTGCATCTAGACCATATCTAGTGGGTGAGATTTTACATTGTAGAGGGGGTGATATACTGACCTGTGAGGAGCAGGAGGAAGGTCAGTCTCCTCTTCATAGCTGGACGGCTTCCTTCACACCTTTCCAGTGGCTGTTTGTCATTTTGAACATTGCATTTTATATACAGCATTCATCACTAATGACTATAAGGCTCATTAGAGAACAGCATTGTCCTACATTTAGACTTGTGCTGTAAATCGAGAGGATCCCCGTCCTCAGAGCATGTCCTCATTTGAAGATCCAATAAGCCTACTTTATTGTCACCAGTGTTGGGCAAGTTACTTTCAAAATGTAATATACTACATATCACTAGTTACTTTCATTTGAGAGTAATAAGTTACTTTACAATATTACTGTCTGTGTAGAGTAACTCATTACTTATTACAGTAGTTTTACATTACTTTCACCAAAATAACAGCAGTAGCAACAGAATGACATCGCCACCTGGAACCATCCTGAATTTCAACCGTCTTGAAGTCAGTGTAAACTGTCCAAATTTCTAAATGTTATCCTTTTCCTTTGCTATTGTCATCTATAGTGGTTATTTGCATACGAACACAATTTGATTAGGAAATGGATGTATCTTTATTTAAATGTGCTTTGATAAAAAGTATGTAACTCAATTTGTAACTTGTGTTACTTGACAAAGTAACTGGTATAATATTACTCAAACCTTATTGGTAATAAGTTATATTACTGAGTTACTGCTAACAGTAATATATTACATGTAATATGTTACTTTTGTAATGAGTTACGACAGTTACCACATTGAGTTGCTGGGAACTGGTCTGTGCTAGAAAATGAACAATTTCTCTAGAGCAGGGTTTTCAAAGTGTGAGACTGTGGGCCTCCCCCCAGACAAAGCCCCCCGCACCCCCTCCCCAGTTTACTCGCTTAACATAGTTTCCATAGATTCATGGATGCCTATGGGATTTGATCCCATAGACACTCCACAATTGAGACAATATTATATTATATATGATATTGCTGTTTGACATACTTCAGACTACACAGGTCTGTCTGAAGGCATTTATTTATTTCTGATTCTGGGAAAGTAGGAACAACAGTAAAAAACCCTCAAACTACTGTATCTTTGAACCATCTCTTTAACCAAATCACACACATTTAGGCCATTCTATGTGATCTCATTTTGATAACTAAAGTAATATATTTTCACTTCCATTCACTGAGCCTCCCCTGAAACGGTTTGGAGCCCCCCTGGGAGACACTATTCTGCATGTGAGGGGTCACTGCAGTGTCATTCTGCCAGCATGTGAGGGGTCACTGCAGTGTCATTCTGCCAGCATGTGAGGGGTCACTGCAGTGTCATTCTGCCAGCATGTGAGGGGTCACTGCAGTGTCATTCTGCCAGCATGTGAGGGGTCACTGCGCAGTGTCATACTGCATGTGAGGGGTCACTGCAGTGTCATTCTGCCAGCATGTGAGGGGTCACTGCAGTGTCATTCTGCATGTGAGGGGTCACTGCAGTGTCATTCTGCCAGCATGTGAGGGGTCACTGCGCAGTGTCATACTGCATGTGAGGGGTCACTGCAGTGTCATTCTGCCAGCATGTGAGGGGTCACTGCAGTGTCATTCTGCATGTGAGGGGTCACTGCAGTGTCATTCTGCCAGCATGTGAGGGGTTACTGCAGTGTCATTCTGCCAGCATGTGAGGGGTCACTGCAGTGTCATTCTGCATGTGAGGGGTCACTGCAGTGTCATTCTGCATGTGAGGGGTCACTGCAGTGTCATTCTGCCACCATGTGAGGGGTCACTGCAGTGTCATTCTGCATGTGAGGGGTCACTGCAGTGTCATTCTGCATGTGAGGGGTCACTGCAGTGTCATTCTGTCAGCATGTGAGGGGTCACTGCAGTGTGATTCTGCATGTGAGGGGTCACTGCAGTGTCATTCTGCCAGGGCATTGATTTGAATCGTTATGCTCTATTTGTATTGTTAGTCCCTGGCTGCTCGAGTGAAGTCAATCAATGATGCTATAAGTGCATTGAAATATATAATTATAATATATATATAATTATAATTATAATGACGCTATAATACATTGAAAGTTCATGTTAGTAGTATCGTGTTTGAAGCACTATATTTATAGCAGTAGCCCCACCGTGCCCCCCATATTTTAGATTTTTTTTACAGTTCAATCTTGGATTTGGGGGGGGGGTTTACAGGTTTTAATTGGTAAATGTTTTACAGCAACATCTTGTATTCTGAGAAATTTACAGGTCTTTATTAGCAACTCGAGTTGCCAGGTAATTACTGTAATTCATATTACAGGAAATAACTGTAAACTGGTTTACAATATCAATATAGTTACTGTAGAAAAACATTGTGCTTTTTTTCCACAACAATTTGCTGTAAATTGATATACAGATATTTCCTGTAATCCTCTTTTACAGCAAATTATAACAAATGATTGGTAACTCTTTTGCCAGTTATTTACTGTAAATTTTACAGGAAGTTTTTTTTACAGTGTGCCTAATTCAGCTTCCCAGTGCTGTGAAACTGCAGGAAACATCTTTTCAGATCATTTCAAGGCATTTGGAGCCATAATAATGTGTTTGCCTTCATTGTACAGTAACTGCCTAATTCTTCCTCCCACCCATTTCACGACGACGACGATGATAAGGTTGTTGTTGCAAGCCTACAGTATATGTTACACTATGGTACTGACTTTTGCATGAATTAATGGTATCTTGTAAGATAGGGTTAGGGTTAGCCATTCACAATGTCATTCACAATTACTAATAATATGTAGATAGATAGATAGATAGATAGATAGATAGAGAGAGAGAGAGAGAGAGAGAGAGAGTGAGAGAGAGAGATAGCATACCATTCAAAGTGAACATAAAGGCACAGAACATGGATTTTATTGTACTTTTATTAGCATGTCATTGATATATATTTTGTATTGTCTTGAGACAGCTGCTGCATCACATCATATTTACAGAAACCTCCAGTGTTGGAGCTGAATCGATCCGGACTCTGGCTGTGGGTCACCCTGTGGCTCGCGGCCTGGCGCCTCGTGGCCAGCTGCCCCTCGCTGGCCCCTGCTCACTTCCTGTGGCGAGTGGGAGTTTTACTTCTAAACATTATTTATTTCTGTATAGCCATCTTACAACCAACTTATGACTGAAGAGCTCCAGTCTATTCAGGCAGATTTCAGCACAGTCAGACGAGTCAAATGGTATAAGGCTCATTGGTGTCAGAACTTCAATACAGCCACCAGATGGCAATGAAGAGCCACACACTCCCACCACAGAGCTAACCTGATGCTGCCACATGGATGAGTTCGTTCACATTTGTTTCACAACCAACATCCATCTGGGTTCGGCCAAGCTACATTGCTGAAGAGGGCGGTCACTTTTTTCAAGCTACTAGGCAGGACCGTCTGTCTGTCACCGTCTGGGCTTGCCAACGCCAACCAATCAGATCGACTTCCCTTCATGACGTAGCAGCGGCAGCGCCTGGTCAACACAAACAGCTAGGACTACAATTGCTAAATAGTTAGCATGGAAGTCGGAGATTTTTGCTGTTTTTGTAAGGTGAATATTAGGTGCAACCATTGACTATTCAATTTGCCAAAAGAAAGAAGAATAACTGCAGATGTCTGACTGAGGATGAAGTGCAGGTAGGCCATTTTGCATGTTAAATGTAACTGATTGGATTAACTGATGTTACGCTAACGTTAGCAACATTTGCGAGTTAGCTTGGCAGCAGCAATCCACAACTAGCTAGCAGCCGCCCCGGCCTTCGGGCGGCTGCCGCCCGTGCCGGGAGCCCCTCTCAGGCCGCGGACACCCAGGGCAGCCACCCGCCCACGCCAGGGGCTCTTGGCATGGGCAGTGGCTGTGCTGTGTGCTCGCGGCCGGGAGGGGGGCTCCCGGCACGGGCGGCACCCGCCCGGAGGTTGGGGTGCTACGTCTGATGATACTCTCTCTCATACTCCCCCTGCTCTCCCTCCCAACCTCCTCCCCATCCATTCTATTCTAAAGCATGACACCGATTCTCTTTCTCTCTCCCCCTTCCCCACCTCTCCTCCCCTGCTCTCTCCTCCCCCACATTTCCCATTCCCTCCCCACCTCCTCCCTTTGCCTGCTCTCTCCTCCCCCACATCCCCACGCTTTCCCTCCCCCCTCCCTTCTCCTGTACTCTCCTCTTTCTCCCTTCCCCTGCTCCTTCTCCACCTCCTCTCCTGCTCAACATTTCCCATTCCCTCCCCACCTCATCACTTTCCTGCTCTCTCCTCTCTCACATTCCCCCTGCTCTCCCTCCCTTCTCCTGCACTCTCCTCTTTCCCCCTTCCCCTGCTCCTTCTCCACCCCCTCTCCTCCTCAACATTTCCCATTCCCTCCCCACCTCATCACTTTCCTGCTCTCTCCTCTCTCACATTCCCCCTGCTCTCCCTCCCCTGCACCCTCCCCACCTCCTCCCTTTCCTGATCTCTCCTCCCCCACTATTCTAAAGCATGGCACCCATTCTACCCTAAAGCATGGCACCATTCTATTCTATATTTCCTATATTTCTCCATCATATGATTGTTCAATGTGTTATTATTACTACTGTAATTTGCTACTGTTGTGTCAGCTAGAATCAGCTTGACATATTTTCTGTGAAGACATCTCTGAGACATGCTTGTGAATTAATGCTATACAAATAAACTTGACTTGCCTTATTATATTAGTTTATTTGTTTTCAGTAAATTTGTCAAATAAACTATAACATAGAGTAAGATATTATTTTCAGTCAATTTTCTTCTTGTTTTCTTCCATTCCTTCACTCTTTGGCTCTTGCTCCCTACCTCCTCCCTTCTATTACAGACCCACTCTTGTCCCAGAGAGGCTACTGTGTGTGTGTGTGTGTGTGTGTGTGTGTGTGTGTGTGTGTGTGTGTGTGTGTGTGTGTGTGTGTGTGTGTGTGTGTGTGTGTGTGCGCGTGCGTGCGTGCGTGCGTGCGTGCGTGCGTGCGTGCGTGCGTGCGTGCGCATGTGTTAGAAGGGGTTGATGCGGAGTCCTGTCCCCAGTGGGGAGAAGGGGTTGACTTTAGCCCACATAAGAGCATCATTGAGGGAGATGGCAGATTTACCGTCCTCCAGCAGAAACACTGGACCCTGCACATGACAAGAAAAAACATGAACATGTCGTCAGCTGTGCAGACATTTCTTTAGGGTAGTTATAGACGGTTTTCACGGAATTGTGTGAGGCTGTGGTTTACAGTGATGTTTGAATCCTAGCTTATTTTGTGTAAGCTATTGTATTAGCAAAGACTGCAACAGGAAGTAAGCTAGTGGAAATTTAGAATGTTTATGTTAAGCTAAAAGTGTCTATACAAAAGCTAGTCAAACAAAGCACTGGCCTGTATTCTGTGTCCAGTAGTCAAACAAATCACTGACCTGTATTCTGTGGCCAGTGAAACAGGAAAGTTGAACATCTGAGTGGCTGGGTAGATTGGAGCCTGTCACATAGTCTGGCCCATACAGGACTAGCGCCGCTAGGGGAGGTACCAAACCCCTTTTCAAATTATTTCATTTAATACAGTATGTATTCAGTCATTAGATAGATGGAAGTTCTCACTGAATATTGTCAAACATGCCATTCATAATCACAACCATATATCACTTAGTTTAAAACATGGTAGTGTTATTATGAGTATTTTTTCTTTCTTTACCACAGTCTGTTGGCTGGATTCTCTTCTCTAGGCAGATGAACTCTTCTTTTTGATACTCTGATGGAGGACTGTTAGGGACATCATATATAGACCTGATAGACCAGACAGACACACACACAGGCAGACAGGCGGACGGATGGACAGACAGACACACACACAGACAGAGAGACAGCACAGACAGACACGCAGGCAGGCGGACAAACAGGCAGGCAAGCAGGCAGACAGACATCCCTGAATTCAAGTAGTTTATATAATTGCAAAAATATCATTGATGCCAATGTTGCCATCATTGCCCGGCATCATGCCAAGCAGACATCAACATGGAATAAAAAATACTTCTATATCTATAGAGAGCCAAAGTGAAGGTCACTTCCTGCTTTTCTCCCTGTACGAGCATGTGAAAAAATATGAATGGTGGTGAACGGAGAGATACCTGTACATTACTTTTAAGATCCCGTTGGAATTGTGCAATGGGGTACAAGTTACATTTTGTCAATTTAAAAGATAACTATGCATGTCAAGAAAGTAGCAGTTTGTACTGAAACTGAAACATAAGGTTTAGTTTTGGCAATCAACTACACTCCGTTCACCAGCTTTTTATTTCAGAGCACACCAAATCCCTCCAGTGACCCCCCTTCTAAATAACGAACGAAGTTACCACAGGATAAGACCCTTCTTGGACATATGGAGGAAGCTATTATCCACTGTACATTGAACAAAGGCTTGATCTCGTATTTTTATGATGACTTCCTAAACGATAATGATCAGAATATAGATAAAGTGACAGCAAGATGGGAAAAGGATCTTCAAATTGAATATGACAAAAAGAGCTGGGGGGAAGCTATTAGAGCCTGTAATTGTCTGTTTTTCTGTAATAGATTCAAGGAGATGCAATATAGAATATTACACAGGCAACATAGAACGCCTCAATTCCTAAATAAAATTGACCCAAGCAGATGCCCCCTTTGTACCAAATGTAAAGTGGCAGATGGAAATTATATACATTGTCTTTGGGAATGTCCGAAAATAGCCAGATTCTGGGTGTGCATAACAAAGAAGTTGAGTTCAATTCTAGAATGTGTTATTTGCTTAGATCCAGGGTAGTTTTTTTTGGGCCTCCCTCCCAAATCAGGGGTGCTAGATCCACAAAGATCTAAGTTATTAAACAAACTTCTCTTCCTGGCAAGAAGATGTATACTATTAAATTGGATCCAAGAAAAAACCCCATCTGTAACGTAGTGGTACAGAGAAATCTTGAGAGTACTTCCTGGAGAGACTCAGTGCCAGAATAAAAGATAATGAAAACAACTTTATGAAAATATGGCAGCCACTAATAAATTACTTGCCCCAGGATCTGAGCAATATACTCCAAAGAGGAAGTACGGCGGTAGAGTGTAAAGCTCTGGAAACCCTTTTACGTTTTACTTGAAATGCAAAGTTGCATGTATGAATAGAAGATGTGTGTGTAAGTAGACTACCAAGCAGTAGTGATGTGTGTGTGTGTGTGTGTGTGTGTGTGTGTGTGTGTGTGTGTGTGTGTGTGTGTGTGTGTGTGTGTGTGTGTGTGTGTGTGTGTGTGTGTGTGTGTGTGTGGAGGATATCCAAGACAAAAATTGATGACCTTCCCATAGGCATACTAGTTTCTCTTTTTGTTCTAAATGAATAATGATGATGTAATCTGTGAAAAAGAATACAAATTTCATGATAAAAAAAATTAAGTCTGGTTAAAACAACTTGGTTAAGCATTCAACAAAACTTTGGTCTGATTACCAACCTAGCCATGATGTTGTGGTGGCACAATTTGGTTAGCTAGACATGCTCTTAAGATGCCATTTCTCACCTCTCATGACTGTGTGTGCGTGTGTGCGTGTGCGTGTGCGTGTGTGTGTGTGTGTGTGTGCGTGCGTGTGTGCGTGCGTGCGTGCGTGCGCGTGCATAACCTACTTGCTGTTAGTTTGTGTGCAGGCCCGCCAGGCGTCCAGCTCCACAGTCAGCTGCTCGATCTTCAGAGGAACACACACCTCTCTCCGCTTCAACAGCTGACTGACAAACATAGAAAAGTACACAGTGGCTACATCTACTTAAATAATCCAATCTTAATCTGATTACAGCAACAATCGCTAAATAAATCCTGAACCAAACTCATCTCACACAAATAACTGATGAAGTTTGGTATCTCCAGGTAATGAAGTTGTGATCTTGGCTTTTGTATGAAGCCACAGACACCACTGAGTGTCTTTATTACAGTACGTTTGGCCAGTGCCTACAGTTGAGGGCAAAGGACCAAAGCAATGACTGCTTATCACCATTAGGTGTCACCAAAATCATGAACAACAAGACACTGGTGGCTTGTTAGCCAACTCCAGTCCAGCTAATTCCACATACATACCTTGTGTATTCATAGAGTGCAGGTATGATGCTGGAGTATTGTCTTCTAATGGCCAGCAGAGCTCCAATATAGCCACACAGGATCAACAGCTCACTGCGGGCTCTACGCACACACAGGCACACACACGCACGCACACGCACACATACACACGCACACACGTGCGCACACACAGGCACACGCGCACACACACAGATAATGATGTAAAGTACAAACATTTTCCATAATATACTAACATTGTTGCTGTATGGAAATCTTAGTATTTTTAATTGAACTTTATATTGTCATGTATGTGTTGAGTAAATTGAATGATCCTGATTCATGAGGTGAGGTGAAGAGAGAGATGTATATCAGATGAGGGATGCACAATACACAACAATTGCCAATATCCAATAATATGCACATACTTTATAACTCTTTTGGCCAATTACCAATACCGATATATGCGCACCCCCCCCCTAATTTCAGAGAACATCAAGTCTCTTCTATAGTGGAATTAACACATTAATATGCCTCCTCTTATGGTGATGGCCCAGTGGCAGATTAATATGCCTCCTCTTATGGTGATGGCCCAGTGGCAGTTTAATATGCCTCCTCTTATGGCAGTGGCAGATGCAGAGAGAAATACGTTTCTCAAAATGTTCACATACATGTGCATGTCTTTCACTGGTCAAAATAAGAAAACTACTTCACAAACTGTAAGATTCATCCTACTTAAACAGGCTTGGACGATGCTCTCCTTGAGACAATCCTGACCATAGCCACCACAACCGGGGACAATTGACCTATTTCACAAGTTGTAAAACAAATAATGTAATCTCAAGTCAAGAATCAAACATTTGGGCATAATTAAAGTGTCATTGTATCGACCTGTCATATCAGCTGAAATGTTGGTTTCAGGTCGATGCCGATATTTCATTTTAAATCATTTATCAGCCGATGACATACCTATATAATCACGCATCCCTACATCACACCGCATCATAGCACACTTCACGACATCATGAACTCCACAAGGCAGCGCCTGATGGCAATGGTATGGGTCAATATGATGATGATGATTATAATTAAAATACTACTACTACTACCGAATAATAACAATAACAATAATAATAATAATAATAATAATAATAATAATAATTTTACTCAGTCAACTTGGCCATGATGAGGCAGTCAGTTCTGATGTAGCTCAGCAGGTCTAGAATTGGCTGGACACAATCCACCGTCCAATCAGATCCACTCAGCTGTTCTGAGGAGGTGGGATATCAGAGAGAGTTCCTGATTGATCAGAGCTTTATATAGGCAAAAGACAGTGATGATATACAGTAGGTTATATACAGTAGGTTATGTGAACTTACATTTTACAACTGCTATCTAAAGCTGGATGATTTGACTCATCAAAATAGCAATTGGTATGTTTGAAAATTGTGATTGTTTCTTCAATTCGAATAGGTTTTAGACCCATATTTGTTAGAGGCGGATTAAACTTTTGAGAGGTGCTGCTATTTGATCCCGTAGTCTTCCAGCTATGCTAACTGCGTGCATAAACAAATTTATCCACAAGTTCTTCTGAGTCTGGGTAGGAAGCTAAATCCCTGCAAATCCAAACTACTGTATCTATTGACCTACTTATTGATTATTTGATTGAAAATTATACAATACCAACATTATATACATCAGCCCACCATTAACAAAAGGATTAACGCAAAAAAGCTGATAGCTTGTTTCCATTGCAGTCCTTAATAATAATGACTGTGTGGAATATGTACTGGTGCGTGGATGACGTGGGTGCGTGTAATGTATGTAAGAGTGTACATGTATGGTAAGAATACCATTGTCAGAGCCTGTGGGTATGCGTGGGTGAGCCCACCACGCAGGGGGGGGAGAACATAGGGAAAATAAAATACATTCAATAATCCCAATAATAAAATCCAGTAAAGTAGTTAGAATCAAATAAAATAATAAAAATCCAGTAAAATAAATAAAATAAAATAATAAAATCCAATAAGACGGCAACTAGACCCAGCTCCTGCTTCTCCTGATCCAGCTCTTTACTGATGATTTAAAAGAGAAGAAGGGGTTTATGGACTTCAGTTCCATTGGAAGGCTATTCCATAGGACTGCTGCCGAGTAAAGGAATGTGTTTGGCCTATTACTCTTTTAAATCTAGCTGGAAACCCTGGTGAAGTAGCCACTGAGGTATCGTGGGACAACATTTTTAATTATCTTGTGTACCATGCACAGTTTGATTTGAGCTATGCTCTCTTCTACCCCGAGCCACTTGAGGATGTCAAAATGAGACTGTAAAAGGTGAGTCCTGGGATGAAGCTGCAGGATGAGTCTGACCAATTTGTTCTGAGCTGTCTGCAACCTACTTTTCAGTGCTGCAGTGATGCCAGTGTACAGGGCCGCTGCTGGCCATTTGGGTGCCCTAAGCGTAATTGTTTTGTGGTGCCCCCCACCCCCCCAAAACTTTCAATAACTGTCAAACGAAAGACTGCAAAATCATTAATTATGAACGATACTAGTGTATCCATGGCCGTAACTAGCTATGAGGACGGGGAGGTCCGGACCTCCCCTAATATTTCAGAGATTTTTTTTTTTTTTTTTTTTTTTTTATAAAACAATCTGCATGGAAAAGCATGAAAAACACGGGATCGCTTTTATTTTGGAAAACGAAAGGCAGGTCAGGCAGGAAGTCATCTGACGCCGCGTCCGCTGTAACTTGATTCCGAGAGAGCAGCAGCATGGTGGTGAGTGATGACTGTCTGTCTGCCTGGCGAGATAATTAAAGGTGAGCGAGCTGCGAGACAGTGAGCGAAGTGAACGACAGACAGTGAGTGACACTGACAGATTTTTTAGCAACAACCAAGAAAGTAAGTGTCTAGTCTGTCTCTTAAGTAATGTTACCTGTGTGACACGTTGGGATGCTACTGGCTAATCATGCATGATGCCAATTGCCAAGCTCCCGAAGTCAGGTATGCAGGTGGCTATATGCATGGTTTCAGTTTCATGACCCAATAAGTAACAAAAAGAGGTGGTGTAAAGTTAAAAACAACATAATATATTTTATTTTATTTTTCAATCGTTCCTATCAGGAATAAATAAATGTCCCTCTGTATGTTTTTTTTATTATCGATGATGACTTTGTGTGTTGTGTACGGCTTGGGTTGTGTACCTGTGTTTGTAGGTGTCATTTTGATATGAATTTGGCTAAAACAGTTTGTGTTTGTTAGTTACAATTATGTTGACAGGAGAGCTGAGCAGGTGGTGACATGAAAGAGAATATACTGAATAATGACATCACAACAGTATAATCCTAATGTTGATTTAAAATGATATATTACTCTAAATATGGCTAAAAAAGGGGGGAAAAAAACCTCAAATTTTTTTCGGCGGCGCCCGCCGCCTTCCCTTGCTGGACCTCCCCTATTTCGGAACCCTAGTTACGGCCCTGAGTGTATCTCACATTACATTACATGTGGCAAACAAACAATTGTTAGAATTACTGTACATGTCAGCAAACAAGCGATTGTTAAACTGTACATGCAAGCAGGGGCGGACTGGGATCATAATTCAGGCCGGGCATTAGATACCAAGCAGGCCAGGCCGATACGGGCCGATGTGCGTGCCGGCGTCCGAAGGGCGGCGGCAAAAAATTTGGGCCGTTTGAAGCCCAATTTGGGCCGTTTGAAGCCCAATTTGGGCTGTTTGAAGCCAGAGTTGGGCTGTTTGAAGCCCGATTTGGGTCGTTTGAAGCCCGATTTGGGCCAGTTGAAGCCCGATTTGGGCCGGTTGAAGCCCAATTTGGGCCGTTTGAAGCCCAATTTGGGCCGAGTCCAATTTTACAATGAGATGCACCCACTTTAACCCTGAATAAAGTAATAAAACCACTAGTAAACCAGTATGCGGCGCCTGGCCTGCTGTTCAGTGAGTGGCCTGACTGAGGGCACAAAAAAAAAAAAAAAAAAAAAAAAATTGGGTGCCCTCAGTCACATGATGCCCTACGCAGTCTGCATACTCTGCGTATAGGGTGCGGCGGCCCTGCCAGTGTACCATGAGGAACACTGGTTGCCTGTTGCTGTAGGCTCCGTTACAAACAAGGTGCAGATTTAAATAGGTGCAAAATCACAACAGCAAACACAATCACAGCAGCAACAATAGGCAATATAGTTAACTAGTAAGGCAGTTGTGGCAACACTAAAATACGAAGGGTAATATATAGGTAGTAAGGTATTAAATATTAAAGATAATGAGATGGAATGTATTTAAAAAAGTGTCCAGGTGTGCAGAGAGGTGTGCAAATGTCAATAATCCGGGTTTATAGAGGGTTTATTTATTGAGGAGTCTCGTGGCATGCGAAAAGAAACTGTCCCGCAAGCGGCTTGTGCGTGCTTGTGCGAACAGGCTGTTATGTCGGTGGTTCGTGTCCTTGATGATCGTCCGGGACCTCTGAGGCACCGCTGATTGTACAGTTCCTGTCGTTTTGGCATGCAGCTCACATCCTGTCACGTGCTGGGCTGCGCGCCTCACCCTTCTCAGCGCCTTGCAGTCCATGGTGGTACAGTTCCCGTACCAGGTGGTGAAACAGCCGGTCAGCAGGCTTTCGATGGTGCCTCTGTAAAAGTCCATGAGGATTTTGGGCCTCAGGCCAAATTTCTTTAAGCGTCTGAGTCCGTGTAGTCGCTGTTGGGCCTTTTTTACGACTGTGGCGGTGTGGCTGGCCCACGTCAGGTCCTGGTGGATGTTGACTCCCAGGTACTTGAAGCTTTCCACCCTTCCCACCACTGTGCCGTTGATGGTCACTGGGGGGTGAGTCTCCCTCCCCTTCCTGTAATCCACAATAACCTCCTTGGTCTTGGAGACGTTCAGGGAGAGGTGGGTGACCTGGCATCACTGTTCCAGGGTATCCACCTCCTTCCTGTAGGCCATCTCATCGCCATTCAAGATCAGCCCTACAACTGCTGTGTCGTCTGCAAACTTCACGATGGTGTTTGAGGTCTGTGTCGCCATGCAGTCGTGGGTGTAAAGGTGGGGAGGTGGGTGCTCTGGCAAAGGGATGGAACCTTGCATGGAATGCGTTGAGTTTGTCCGGCAGGGTGGGTGAGGTGTTTGGGGTGTGTTGTTTCAGCACCTTGAAATCGGAAGCAGCGTGGAGTCCTGTCCAAAGATGTTTTGGGTTGTTGGGAGTCAAGTTTAGACTCCAGGGGCCAGTTGCACCAACAGGGCTTAAGACTGGGTATAAGCCCAGTTGACATTAGTTTTTTTAAATTTAATACATAGAATTGGGAACGTTACATTCAATTTCATTCAGACTGCCTGGCACTCAATCGCCGCCATTTTCCCCCGGAGCTTCCACAGGAGGAGGGAGGGTGGGATTTGCCATTGTTGTAGGAGGGTGTAGTGACGCACATACAGTAGTGGCCATAGACTGTATATTAGAGCGTAGTGGCACAGTGACGGCGTGAAATTTGACAACAATGGCACGTCGTCTTGTCCACCATCTTGACAACGAGCGGGCATTTAGACGGGAGAGAGTAATTAGGGACAGAAGCAACCCATTGGACTTGTATAATGACGAGGAGCTGATTGAGAAGTATCTGTTCTGTCGGAGAGATCTTTTTGAACTTATTGAAGAGCTGTCACCGGTTTTACTTCGTTTCGAACTCAAGCTCTCACTAGTGCCTTAAACGCTGCAACGCAGCCCTATGGAAGACTGTTATTTTGCTCCAAAATTACTTTTCATTAAAACCTGACCACCCACCCGTAGGTGGCGTGGTACCCCCTGGGACTGACACGGATCCACGTGACTACGTCACGTCCTGTCCGCCCAGGGATAATCACTTCCGCTTTCTTCCAGCCGCTGAAGAAGACGTGTTTACTAAAAGCTCCAAACGGTTAACTATGAGTTAGCTCTTTTACATAGCTTTAGATACTAGGCTCGTTCCGTCTGATTTGCTCACCTCAAGAGGTTCGCGTGGACGGGATAAAGCAGGCTTCGGGGACCCGACCCTGTACCCTTCACCCTGCGGCGTCGGAACAAGTCATCTAAGCTAAGAGTATCTTCCTTAGTTAACTGTTTATTGCTACCGCCGTGTAGCTCTGCTAGCTACCGCCGTGTAGTGGTTATTGCTGCCGCTGTGTAGCTTTGCTTCGCTCCCCTGGCTGGGGCAGCGTTTTCGTTTGAGGGCCGATTTAGGTCCGCGCTCAAACTGTTAAGCTTTGCATACGTGCAAATAGCTTGTACCACGTAGCACAGGAACAAAGAGGCTAATTAGCCCAGTTCTTACAGATAGCTACCTTGGCACCCGTGCGGGTAGCTTTCGTGTGCTAGGTACTTTAGGCGCCGGCTTTAGAGCGCGCGCGTTAGATAGTTAGCTAGTTTGCTCTGTGCAGATAGCTTGGACTACCTTGTAGCAGATAGTTAACGTGCACACGTGCAGTTAATGTCTGTGTGCTAAGTACTTCGCGCCAGCTACCCCTGTGTAGGGCGCGCCTTAAGCGAGAGTAGTAGCTAGAAGCCATGCTCTTCAGTTAGCTAGATAGCTAGCTTGCTCCCGTGCAGCCAGTATCTAGTGATGTGTAGCACTCCAGCTCTTACCGTTGCGGGCTTAGCTTGCACGTTAACCCCGTTATTCCTGTTAGCAGAGAGAGGGGGGAACAGCTAGGTGCTGTATTAGCTGTGAGGCTACGCTGGCCGGTTACGACCGGCACAATTAATTTGATGTGTGCATGCCTAAGGGCAGGAGCACGCCGCTCAGGCGTTGCTGGGACCTACATAAATGTAGTGTAGCTTTTACTGGCTTCGGCCCCGAAGGGGGCACTCTGAGATTTTAGCTAGGCGATTCGCTAGCTAGGTGAGCTCGCCCCGCATGTTGTGTGGGCCGCTTCTCTCAGTACTTACGCCATCTTAGCCAGCTTGCTTGTCTGCTAAGTGTTGCTTGCCTCGTGCAAATAGCATCTACTAGATTGTAACTCCCTCTGAGGAGTTTCTTCTGAGATTGACTAGCTTCGCGGGCCGCTGGCCTTTGCTTGCGGTCACGCTTGCTTCCCAGTGTTACTCAGGGTAGAGACTCGCTGCACCGGCTTGTGCGCAGGCTTGTGTTAGCGCAGGCTTGTCTCTCAGTGCTTATGCTAGCTTAGCTAGTGGCTTCCACGTCTGTTCTCTCGGGTTAACAGGTTGTGGGTATTGGTGCCCCCCCTTCGGGATGGGCTATTGCCGCTTACGTTACCATTGCACGCGCACGTTCGCTAGCCTCCGGGTTGCTTACTGTCTAGCCTGTGCTTCTTGCTAACCTGCTAGCTTGCTTAAGCAGTACTCCCGCTATTAGGGTGCGCCCTGCGGGAGCTTGCTATTAGTGGTTAGCTTCCTGCTTCCTCTTGCTACTGAGCAGGGAAGGTCAGGGAGGGGATGGGCCGTGTGTAAAACTACTTTGGCCGAGTATGAATCGGCACGTTAAGTGCGTGTTCTGCCTTGGGCACGAGCACGCTGCACAGGCGCCTTGAACCCTCGGTCTTGTCCGCAGCTAAGCTCTTGAGAGCGGACCAAGGTCCGCTCTCAAAGAGGTGTGGAAGCTAGCTTGCCTTGCATACGCTACGCGTCCAGCAGGGCTTACAGCTCGCCAAGGTCTGGGCTCAGTGCCAGCCTTTGGCTTGTAGCTCTAAGGACAAGCCCACCGCCCTTGGTGCCCAAGGCCCGGGGTGGTTGGGAGCTCTCCATGGGTCGCACTCCCTTGTTAGGCGCCCCCTGCAAGTGCAGGGAGCCTGGCTGGGGGCACAGCGCACCTTGGTCTAGCAATATTTAGTACTGTTTAGCACAGAACGATAGTTTTTTGCAGATAGCTGGCGTGCACCCGTGCAGTTAGTATCTGTGTGCTAAGTACATTGGGCGCGAGCTACCTCCGCTACAATAGACATACTGCTCCTTGCTGGCGCTACGCGTCCAGCAGGGCTTACAGCTCGCCAAGGTCTGGGCTCAGTGCCAGCCTTTGGCTTGTAGCTCTAAGGACAAGCCCACCGCCCTTGGTGCCCAAGGCCCGGGGTGGTTGGGAGCTCTCCATGGGTCGCACTCCCTTGTTGGGGCGCCCCCTGCAAGTGCAGGGAGCCTGGCTGGGGGCACAGCGCACCTTGGTCCATGGCCACGGCCTGGCCTCGGTTGGCAGCGCCCAGGTCAAGCCCACCGGTTGGCTCACCAAGGCTGGGCTTAGTTCCAGCCTGCGGCTTGTAGCTTTAGACCCACCGTCCTCAGTGCCCAAGGCCCGAGTTCGGTCGGGAGCTCGCCCAGGGTCTCATACCCATCATCTAGGCTCGCCTTGGTCCATGGCTACGGCCTGGCCTCGGCTAGAGGCTTCTAGGACAGCCCACCATCAATGGCACCGACGGCTCTTGCTGGTCGGGAGCTCGCCTGGGGGCCGCACTGTCGGACAAGTCCACGTGCGGCCAGTCTCGAGAAAGAACGTTACCTCCGCAGTCCCCCCAGCCTGCGAAAGGCGCACGGCAGGGGGGGGGGGGGGGTTACTTCGATACAACAGCGCGTCAGTTGGCGGAGCTTGCGTAAGAACTTCTCCCCCAGCATGCACAGCTTCTACGGAACTGTCCATGCGGCGGGGGGGCGTAGCCTCTCACGTCCCGCCCCCCCATCAGGGCACCGGATCAAAAGGTCCCGGTGCCCACCAATACCAACAGGCTTGATGCCTGGGAGCATCTATGTTCCCCGTCCCCATTACGGCGCACCCTCCAGAGGGGATACGCGCTACAGTTTGCCCACCCACGTTCGACGGGACCCCCGATCTGGCCGTGAAGGAGGAGGCCATGGACGGCTCCATGCGTCCAAATTTGGACCTTCGGCGTCTCAACAAGACGCTGAGGAAGTCCCGTTCCGAATGCTCTCTTCCCCGCCTGTTCAACGAGTTGAGACAGGGGGATTTCTTACTTCCGGGGATCTGGAAGGTGCGTTCTTCCATGTCCACATGGTCAGGAGACACAGGAAATACCTGAGGTTCTCCTTCCTGGGGAAGGCTTACGAGTTCTGTGTCTTGCCATTCGGCATGTCTTTGAGCCCGCGAACCCTCACGGTGTGCGTGGAGGCAGCCGTGGCTCCCCTCCGTGCGAGGGGGATCCGCGTCTCCCTATATCTCGACGACGTTCTCTTAGCGGCCGACTCGAGGGTCCGTGCCGCGGAACATACCAAGGTGGTGACCGATCACCGGCGAACCTTAGGGTTTTTGGTGAACTGGCAGAAGAGTTGCCTCGTCCCAGCGCAGGCGGCGACCTTCCTGGGGCTCGAGCTTTACTTCCTGCAAGCCTTTCGCCAGAGCGACAGGCTCGCACGGTTCGGACAGCAAGCCAAGGACGTTAGGTCTGTGCCCTCGGTGTCAGTGCATCAGTGCACAGTGATGTTGGGCCTGATGGCCTCAGCACTGCATGTGCTCCCGCTAAGGAGGCTACACATGCTCTCGTGGTCCAAATATGGTTCTCAGGCTTCGCCTGGACTCTGCCGGGGACCGTCATCGCAGGGTTCCTCTGACAGGTCAGGCCTGGCAGGCGCTGGCTATATGGGCGGACCCCCGTTACCTCTCGAGAGGTACTCGGTGGGGCCCTGTCCCGCTCAGGATGGTGATTCGCACAGACGCCTCCCTCTGGGGAGGGGGTGCGATTTGCGGGTATTTTTCGCCGAACGGCCGGTGGGAGGCTCAGGAGCTTCGCCACATAAACGTGCTAGAGCTGAAGGCGATTCGCCGGGCTCTGCTTCAGGACAAGCCCACCATCAATGGCGCCGTGGGCCCATTGTTGGTTGGGAGCTCTCTTGGGGACCGCACTGCCGGACAAGTCCGCGTGCGGCCAGACTCGAAAGAGAACGTTGCCTCCGCAGTCCCCCCGGCCTGCAGAGGTAACACTTCCAGCGGCTCACACATGGGCACCATGTGCTGATTCGCTCGGACAATAGGGCAGCGATCGCCCACCTGAATGTGCGGTCGGGGGGCGCTGAACCATAGCGGGGATTCACCTGTGGGTGTATCCCCGTCTCCTTTCAGTGTCAGCGGTCTATCTGCCGGGACGGCGGAGTTACGACCGGCCTGCTGTCTCGAGGCAATCCCCGTTATACGGAGTGGTGCCTCCACCCTCGGGTGATGGAACAGGTTTGGGCCAGGGTTGGTCGCGCCTGCGTCGATCTCTCGCATCGCGGCGTGCGACACAATGCCCACTGTGGTTCTCGATCCAGGAGGACAGCCCCCGTTAGGTCATGACGCGCTAAAAGCGCACGCGTGGCCGAGGGAGGGGCTCTATGCGTTTCCCTCGACCCCCCCTGATCCGTCAGGTGTTGGACAGGGTGAGGGAACAGCGCCTCCGGCTCGTTTTAGTCTGTTTGGCTCAGGCAGACATGGTTTGCGGACCTGGTCTCCCTGGCGCAAGATCCGCCCTGGGTATTGCCGGTACGGGCCGATCTCCTATCCCAGGCGGAGGGGGAGGTGTTCCACCCCTCCCCAGGCAGGTGGAAGCTAGCGGTCTGGCTCCTGAACCGGACCAGTTGCTAGCCCAGGGCTTGCCTGATAATGTGGGATGCACTATGCAGCAAGTAAGGGCGTGGATCCAGTGAACTGCAGTGTGCGACCAGTTCTCTGTTTCCTTCAGAGCCTGCTTGACGCGGGTCAGTCCCCGCAGTCGTTTAAGGTGTACGTAGCCGCGATTCTGCTTGCCATAGGGGAATTGAAGGGAGCCCCGTGGGGGCGTACCCTTTGGTCTTGCGCTTCATGAAGGGGGCGCGTAAACTGCGCCCGCCGTCGCGGTGCGTTTTTTCCCCAAATCGGACCTGGTTACGGTGCTGGACGGGCTAACCGGTCATCCGTTTGAGCCCTTGGACTCCGCCGATTTAAGGGTTCTGTCTTTAAAGACCGCGCTGCTGCTGGCCTTGTCGTCAGGAAAGAGAGTTGGTGACCTGATTGCCCTCTCGGTGCAGCAGGCCTGTGTGGTTTTGGGAATGATGGGCGCAGGGTTACGTTGCGACCTAACCCGGCTTACCAACCTAAGATTATTAATGTCAGCTTTAGGTCTATGGTCATAGACTTATCAGCATTCTGTCCCCCGCCGTTCAGTTAGAGACGGGTGAGGAGAGACGTTTGCTCATGCTGTGCCCCGTAAGGGCGCTCTCGGCCTATGTGGCCAGGACGCGTTCTTTACGCATTACAGATCAGCTGTTGGTTTGCTTTGGGCAAAGGGCCCAGGGCGGACCCCTTTCCAAGGATCGCTTATCACACTGGATAGTGGAGGCGATCGCGTTGGCATACTCTGCCGTGGGCAAGGTTCCCCCAGAGGGTATCAAGGCGCATTCTACGCGAGGTGTTGCGACATCCTCTGCGTTGTTGCGTGATGTGTCGGTGGAGGACATGTGTGCCGTGGCCTCATGGTCCTCTCATCACACTTTTGTCAGGTACTACGGTCTTGACGTGTCCGGTTCGCAGTTCGCGCACGCGGTGCTGTCGGTGGCAAGAAAGTAGTATCGTTGCCACTCTAATATGTCATTTGGTTAGGCATAAACGTTGCCATATGGCCGTGGTTCACCGGTGCCTTTCGGGTCGCCCTGTGGGGTGCTCCCGGCAGCAAGGTCGGTTGAATGGAGGCACTAGTGAGAGCTTGAGTTCGAAACGAAGTAAAACGTTAGGGTTGTGCTACAACCCAGGTTTTACGAGTGAGAACGAGAGCTCTCACTACCCAGCCTTGCTGTGTCGATGCGTCACGGGGTGCGTCGGATCTCAGCGGGCTGGAAGAAATTAGAGTGCTTATCCCTGGGCGGACAGGACGTGACGTAGTCACGTGGATCCGTGTCAGTCCCAGGGGGTACCACGCCACCTACGGGTGGGTGGTCAGGTTTTAAAAAGCAAAATAACAGTCTTCCATAGGGCTGCGTTGCAGCGTTTAAGGCACTAGTGAGAGCTCTCGTTCTCACTCGTAAAACCTGGGTTGTAGCACAACCCTAACGATTTACAGTATGTGTCAGACCGCAATGCAGCTCTACCACCGGCTTTGCAAGTGCAATTGCGCTTCGTTTTTTTGCAAACGGGGCTTTCCAGAACACTGTTGGGGACATGATTCAAGTCCACAAGTCCACTGCCTGTCGTGCCATCTGCCGGGTTTCACTGGCACTGAACCACCGCCTTGCTGCTCATGTTCACCTTCCCACTGAAGCAGAGGCTGCGGTCATGAAGCAGCGTTTTCGCCAGGCCTCCGGCATCCCGGGGATCGTGGGCTGCATTGATTCAGATTCAGATACTTTTATTGCCAAGCAAGGTTGGTGGTATTTAGTTTCAGTACATGATGTTGTAGCTCCGACATAACATGGACAATTAGACAGTTACACCATTCCCCCTTCCAACAATAACTACATAAGAAACCCAAAATGACACAGCCGAAGAAGGCTGTGTCTGAGCTAAAAACTTTGGCACTTCCATGTGAATAATGGCTCGGTATTGGAAACTGTGTATTGATAACGTGTATATCGCGTGAAGCCATTGGAGCCGACCTCCCAGTGGTTAGAGGACCCGCGCATCCGAGAATCTGAAGGAAGAATGAGGGATGAGTCTCGCGCTAGCTAGATGGCTGCTAGCTGGCCACTAGATACTTTTAGGTGATCGCTCGCCTCAAACTCGATGTACTTCGGTGATATTATAATTTTTGTTTTACACAAGGTGCAAACTACGGCTCTTGACTTGTCCACTGTGCCACTTGGGGAGTTTTTTTTAAGTAAAACGAGCCATTTAGAAGCGTATTGCTGTCGTTCTCTTCCATGCTTGCCTACACAAGCAGGAGACAGGAAACCGAATGGCTTGACTACAAGTACGGGTGCGACGAAGGGACAAAATAGTGGCATGCAATTAACGCGATTAAAAAAAAAGAACGCGTTATGGTGGGCCCTTAATCGCATCGCGATTAACGCATTAACGCTGACAGCCCTAATATATATATATATATATATATATATATATATATATATATGTGTGTGTGTGTGTAGGCTATATAATAATGAACAATAAACTCATTGATAAAATACCCTAATATAATCTTCACTTTAGGTTTCACTGTCTTCACGGGGAGATCAGGATGCATCCTGGGAGAGCCTGCACTGTGGTGGCTACATGCACGGTCCTCCATAACATCTGCGTCAGCAAGAGGATCCCTCTCCCCAGGCATGACCATCAGCCGGTGCAGGAGGAGGAAGATGTGCAGCCCGCGGCCCCAGCAGCAGCCCACGGGGACATCGCTGGCCGACTAGCCGCACACGGATTGTGAACATGTTATAGGCTATAGCTAATAGATTCGGACTCCTCTTGTTTCAAAAGCCGGTGGTAGCGCTGCATTCCCGCGTCTGGCATATACTGTAAATCCGTTGACAGCTCTTCATTAAGTTCAAAAAGATCTCTCCTACATAATCGAAACCTCTTAATCAGCTCTTTGTCATTTGACCATTTCCAATGTATTGCTTCTTTCCCAATTGCATAATTCCCATCTAAATGTCTGCTCATTGTCTTGAAAACATTGTTTTTTTTACTTGTTTACACAAGTCAAAAAGAAAAAATAAATAGGCATAGGCTAGAAGATTAAATAAATATTCTATTGTTAACAGTACACTGATGTGGTCGATTCTTTCATTCTTAATAGTAGCCTATACTTTTCACGCAGGCATTAGCCTATGTTGTGCCACGTATGTTTGTCTTTTTTAAATTGTGATTGAAAGAACAGAAGCTCGTACACTGTCTCGCCTTTTCAACATTTCATTCCGGTATGATGTTTCTTGGGCCGTGGTGGTACTGCAGGCTCCACTTGCGGCTTGAATGGCCCTCCTAAAAGGCCTCTCGTGGATTTGTTGGGCTTCTTCCTCACGGAAGACACAGGCTGGGGCCCTAACCCATACTGCTCCCGGGTAATATAATATATAGAACAATATATATATATATATAACAATATAGCCTATACAACATAACGAACATAGAAATAAACCGAAAAATATAAATATAACAATATAGCCTATAGGCTACAACTACAGCGGGTTCAGAGTGATGCTCTGCCCTTCCTCGTCAATGAGGGACACAGTCACTGGCCTAGCAAGCTGTTGCTGGAGCAGCAGAATTTGCAGCTTTATCTTCTTCTTCTCCAACTCCAACTTCTCTCGTTCTGTGTGGATTTTTTGGTCTCCATTTCAACCCTCACTATGTCCTTCTCCAGCAGCACCTGTTGAAGTTCCTCCCGATCTCTCTTCCTTTTCTTTTGAGGGGGTGGTGGTGCATGGCTGCTGCCGCTGCTGCCTGAAGGCTGTGTGGCATCGGGTGTATCTGAAATAAAATAACTAATTAGGCCCACCATTATACATTTTAGACTTATTTACCATATATTTGTTTTAAAACAAATGTGGAGTTTTATGTAAAATCCACACACCTTCCCAAACACCGCTCTCCTCACAGACATCCTCTGGCTCGGCCTGGCTCTCCTCCGCCACGTCTTCCTCCGTCCCGCCGCTCTCAGCACCCTCCAAGCCAGTGAATGCAGGGGAATGCTCCCCAAACACATCAACAATTATGTCACTATATAGTGACACTTTCGGGGGAGAACCGCCACCAGTAGGATGATTATTTTTGGCTGATGCGTCCTTCTTCGCCTTGCTCAGTAAATCCTTTCATTTCTTTTTCATATCTTCCTCTGTGCGAATTGTGCCCGAGTCTGAACACACATTAATCGCCTCCGCTATTTCTGCCCATATAGTCTTCTTCCTCTTATTCGTTACTACATTATACTGCTTTGCTGTCAGTATCCCCCTATGCTGGCTGTACATTTCGATAAGTTTCCTTATTTCAATGTCCATGAAATTACCCTCGGCTATTCTTCTTGCAATAAAAGTCAAAACAAAGCAAGTTATTTTCAATTTCGAGGGGGTCAGTGAAATTGTTTTGACGTCACCACGCTCCAAGCACTGGTGTTTTTGAATGCATTGCTTAGGGACCATTCGTTATTTAGAAGGGGGGGTCACTAGAGGGATTTGGTGTGCTCTGAAATAAAAAGCTGTGCCCCTTCCCTGATCAAAATATATTTTTCCTTGACCCTCCCCAAGCGATTTGAAAAATATGATTGACCCTCCCCAAACAATATTGTGGCGAGCTTGCGTGGAAGAATGCAGACTGACACAGAGATGTTACTTTTAACCACTCCTGCGCCTCATAAACCGCGTGACAGCAGGGGTGCTATTTATTCCACATCGGAATCATTCACCATTTGCAGAAACTCTGGCCAGAGGTGATCAAACACACTAACAGTCTCAGTCGTGGTGGCTACATTGATAGTAAAACTAAACATTATCCTGGCCACACCAAACATTGCCATTACCACATAATGCAATCAAAACATGAGCACAACATCACTAAAGCACGTTTTTAACTGTAACAGCAACAAGCTTCCCACAAGAACATGAACTCCCATAATCCTTTGCGCTTCTTAAAGCAGAACTGTCACCAATCAGAGCGACCGCCTCCTCCGGTCGCTACATAATGCTATTTTCGCTTGTGAAACAATCTTCAGTCTGTGTATATCAATATTTGTGTTTAAATAGCGGTCACTGACTGATGGAAAAAAAGTTCACCGGTTCTATTATTGTGCGTAATTGCGCAGAGCCAATCTCCCAGCATGCATTGGGCAAATACATGTGGATAATAAATAGCATCCAAATGAGCCTAAATAGATAGAAAGCTCGATAGAAATAATGTGTATTACACAACATGCAATTGTAGAACATTTCAATATTGGACAAAATAAAATCTCGAAATCAAAACACAACCCTATGTGAAACATATATGTCATCCTGGTGGTATAAATATCCCTTGCAGACTTAACGTAATTTAGGAGATTAGTGAGCGTAACTCGGTTCTACTGTGACTTCCTAAGAGATTTATCTGCGCTGCCGCAAGATCGGCTGTAAATGTACTTCCATATTATCACCAGAAAAGCGCCACTGATTCGCCAGATACTGTACACGCCTACTGTCTGGATAGGCCAACCACAAAGATCGACAGATAGGACCGCCAAAGAGAAACAATGCACCGGGACATACCAAACAGTTTGGACAGGAGGGGTGTAAATGAAGCAACTCAGTAGTTGTTGAAGTCCGAAAAGCAAACATTACACACACAAAAAAAGTTTATATATTTTTATTGAATCAAAATTGTATACCCCTCCCCTGGACTCAAATTAAAGAGAGTGTACCCTCCCCCAGACTAAATTTAAAACAAGATGACCCTCCCCTATTTTCCTCCAGTGGATCCTTCCCTAAATAACAAACGGTCCCTTACCATCAACAAATCATATGAAAATAACAAAATCAACAATGTGTTTGCTCTACTCGTGTTACTTCGTGACTTCTCACGTAGCGTTTTACTTCGTTTCGAACTTCGGATTCTCACATTATGCCAAGCTGCTCCCTGCAGCAATCCTATAGCCTGGGTAAACCCATCCCCCACGTGACCTGCTCTCAGACCTGTTCTCAGTCACTATGGTCTGGTCCCCCGCCTGTGCTAAACGATTTCCTGCGGTTGTTGGGCCCCCCCCGATAGACCGCTCCATTACGCAACCTTCATCCAACCAGCTTTGTGCACAGAGCACATGCGCAGTGCAGCAGATGGCGTCATCGCTCTGCGACCTTTGTTGTTAGCGCTCGAGCTAACTCCACCTAGCTAACTCACTAGGCTACTGCTAGCAACCACAGGTTGCAGGTTGTGTAGAGAAACCTTCGTTCTAAAGGCAAGTTGGGCAGCTGCAAACCACTCGAGAAGGGGGTATTTCTACGCCTGGAGAGGGTTGGTGTGAAACTACACCAACAGGATAGCAATTCATGTCGGATTTGCCAGAGTCTGACTGAGGTATGTACTTATAACCTAATGTACTAGTGCTGCACGATTAATCTCCACTTCCCCCGTGCACTCCCGCAAATAAGTAATGTTATGCGCAGCCAGTTTATCAGATAATTTCGCCGTAAAATGTGTCCAGGTGATGAGAAGCCCCAGCTTGTACAAGCTGTCCTTTGTATGGTCGCTGCCCGTCCGCTCAGACCCGATTTCGATATAGCGTTTGGTGATCTTTTGATCAACAGACCTCATAACGGGGATATACTGTTACGTGTGTCTACCAACATCACTAAAAGATCATAAATGTAACGCTGTTTTAATCGATGGCTACGTTGCTAGCTACTAGCTAGCCGCAGACCAGCTATGAACCCGTTTGGATGATCGCTGCCCGTCCACTAAAACGCGATTTCGATATAGCTTGAGGTGATATTTTGATCAACAGACCTCATAACGGGGATCTATACTGTTACATGTGTCTACTGTACTGACGTCCTCTCTGTTTATTCTTTCAGGTATTAATTCTAAACCCTTCTCAGTCAGCTGCTGCCAACCTGATGAGGAAACAGGCGTGCTTGTTGGACACTGAATGCAAGAGCCTAGCCAGTCTGCAGACTTCATCCTCCGGTGCTGTTCGCCTCAGGACTTGAAGGCCTAACGTTGTACCATGGACTGTATACATTCTGTGCTAATAATGCTAGCATGCTAACATCCTTTTCACACACACACAGTGAATATACCGAAATGCTAGATTTGATCATGGACTTAACGCTAATGTTAATCAAAAACGGCCGCAGTCATAACGGTAAGGTGTGTTTGACCTAATTGAAATATTAACGTTAATGCCCTCACATTTCAGCGTGGTTACAGATAAACCTATTTAACGCTAGCTAGCTACAGTAGATTTTTGGAGGCGTTAATGTGAATGTCATGACCTATAGCGTATTATTATACTGTATATTATACATAATCCAGATGTAACCTAGCTATAGCTAGACGTTAAGAGGTTAGCGTGAATGCGACTGAGACCTGACATTACTGGCTTGATATCATATTCCAGGTGCAACCTAGCTAGATGAGCTTCACACTGCTGTATGAGTAGGCTACAAATGTATCAAGCCTTGATATCATATTCCAGATCCAACCTAGCTAGCTATATGTTAAGAGGTAGGAATATACCGAAATGCTGTATATTATACATAATCCAGATCATATTCCAGATGCAACCTAGCTAGATGTTAAGCCATTAATAATGACATCAGGTGACAAGCTGAAATGTCAATTCTTATCGCAAATCTAGGTAAATTTCAGACTTTAACGTAGTGTCTTGTCTGAAGTGAATACAAGTGACCTATATTTTTCAATCCTGTCTTTGAATAAAAGTTGTACATTGTGTTATACTTGAAAACCATGTCTTTGATCCCTTATTTGTGTTCACAATTACAACAAATCTGTATGGTTTATCTGTTGGCATTAAACCGTGGTATTTCCTTGGGTGATATTCCATATTTGTCATTAACCTAGCTGTTCACATCTGCATTTTCTACGTGAGATATCACAAGTAGCCTACTTTTATTAAAAAACAAAATAAAATGCAAAGAGAGGTTTCCTTCTCTAACTATTGGTGCGTTCACAAAATATTTACACAATGAGATTTTTTTAAAAATAATCATCAATAACGTGGATAATGACATCTGCAGCTGCTGGACGAGAGTGAGCCCACCATACCACTGGACTGTAGGCTACAGTATTGCTGTGATGTGTTACATGTTATGTTTTTATAACTGGCTCACTCTGAATGTAGTTAACACTTGCTTTGGAGAATTGTCTGATTGATGACTGCAGAACAAGTTATGAATGTATAACTTTAACTACACTTTTTTTGCTAAATAAACAAGCACAGGTCTAGCATCACATTATTCAGGATCCTTATGTGGAAACATTTTGAGAACCACTGTTTTGAAGTACTATTAATATAGCTGTTTTCATTCTCACATGACAATACAACAGAATAGAGTATCAAACAAAAACATTTTTATTCAGTTCCATTCAAAAAAGTACAATTTGAGTATGAACAGTACAACATGCAGTACAACATGCAGTACAGTATGGAAACAATATGAAGTTCTGTTGGCTGCCATTAACCTCACAAATCAACCATTGCAGCCGTACTGGTCATTTGGTTCAGCATCAACATGGGCTGAGAGATTGAGTAGGCTAAATAAACAATACACATGAGAATTACAGTTAACGTTACAGCATTTAATAACGTTAATTTTCGTGTACCCGATGCCAGGATATTTTGTCACTTTGTTTTCATCAAGTTCTCTGGATTTATATACACAAGCTCACAGCGTCCTAACAGGTTAACGTTATAATCTCAGAAGAGATTGAGTAGGCTAAATAAACCATACACATGAGAATTACCGTTAACGTTACAGCATTTAATAACGTTAATTTTCGTGTAGCCGGTGCCAGCATATTTCGCCACTTTTTCTTCATCAAGGCCTCTGGACTTGCATACACAAGCTTGCAGCGTCCATGTCCTTGTCTTTATCATTCACCCCACCGATCTGCAACGCCTTGATTCCCAGATTAGAAGCCTCGCGTATCTGGTCCTCCATTAGCGCATTTAACGGCGACACAACAATACGTAGCTGTAGCTGTTCATAGCCATAGCTAGTAGCTAGCTCGGGAGCTATGCTTTGGAAAGACCAAAAGCTAATGGCTAGCCGCTGCAGCTGTTATACGTCATTGACAAAGACGCACTCTCTGATTGGCCGATCACGGCAGGACTGATGTTGGCAGTCACGCCGTCACTCATTGGCTGCGGGGTGGCTGCGGGTCTGCGGGAGTCTTTCAACCGCCGCGGAAATCGATTTGAATGGCCCGTTCGCTAGACGATAGTGACTGGGAACTGAGAGAGCAGGTCACGTGGTGGCTGGGTTTACCTAGGCTAGCAATCCTACTGGATAAATGTAATTTTTTCTAAAAAAATCAACCCCTATAAAACCACCCATTACGTCTGAAGGCGTCTTGGCGACTGGCAATGACACCGCCACCCGCTCCGCCCCCGTGACCGCCACGTCACGTCCGTGCCTGTGGCCAGAACTCTCACTCTTTTTGCTTTTCCAGCGACCTGGATAGAATGTCCTCTCTTGACCTTTTTGCTAGCAACGGTTAGCTCTTGGCCAGTAGCGGATACCTGTCCCCTTGAGTTCCACAAACCGACACGGGAGCGGCGGACGAGACTGTGGGAGGTTTTTCATCGACCCAGTTCTCTTCGCTAGGAACGGCGGAACCTGCTATGAAAGCTTAGAGTATTTCTCTTGTTAGTTTAACCGCTAGCTCCGGCAGTCTCTTGCTAACCAGCCTCGTGGCATGGGGTAGCTGGTGTAGTAGTATTGTTACGCTAGCCCCGACTAGCTTGATTGCTAATTCTCCCCAGCCGGGGAGTGTTGTTGTTAGCTAGTTGCTAACGTAGCGATCTTGCCAGCCATTAACCTAGCTTGCCCTATCAGGGTAGAATTGTTACACTACCTTTACTGTAACTGTTGCTGTGCACCGTTAGCTGTAGGTTAGCTAACTCTTCGCTAGGTTGCCAACTGTTGCTTGGCACCGTTCGGCTTGCCTCACTCGCATCCCGGACGGGTCAGCGAGTTTTCCCTGTGCTAGTCAGGCTGTGTTTTCAGACCCGCCTCGCTAAGCTATGGACGGGAAGTGGCCACTCTGTCTCGGTGCCGTGCCAAGATAGCTTCGGACGACCCGCACGATCTGTGCATGTTCTGTCTGGGGCCATTAGCGGACCCACACTTCTGTCGTAAGTGTGCCGCCCTCCTCATGTTGGCACGTCGCTACCGGGCCGCTGCCGTCCGCGAGGAGCTACCTCCTAGTGGCTTACCCACCATGGGCTGAGCCTTCGCGCGCGCTGCAGAGCGTGTTACTCCCCTCCTCGCGGGGTGGTGGAGAGGCACAGGATATACCTCAGGTTTTGCTTCCAGGGGGTGGCCTACGAGTTCTGTGGCCTCCCCTTCGGCCTGTCCTTGAGTCGCAGACATTCAGCGTCTGCGTGAACACGGTGCTGGCTCCCCTCGGTGCGAAGGGGATACGCGTCTACGTCTACCTCGACAACATGCTCATAGCGGCGGACTCAAGGGACCTCGCCATCGCGTATACCAGGGCATTGATGGACTACCTGCAGACCCTGGGGTTTTTGATAAACTGGCAGAAGAGTTGCCTCGCCCCGGCTCAGGTGACCACCTTCCTGGGGCTGGAGTTGAGCTCCTTGGCGATGACGGCGCAGCTTCAGGCGGGGGCGCATTGTGCGGTTAGCCAAAGCCCTGCGTGCGGGGCGCACAGCGTCGGTGCATCAGTGCACTGTATTCCTGGGTAATAGGGCTGCGGCGGTTGCCATGCTCCCGCTGGGACGACTACGCATGCGTCCATTCCAGATCTGGTTCAAGATTCAAGATTCAAGATTTATTAAGTGCCCTAAAAGGGCAAATTGGATTGCAAAAAGCGTAGTACAAAGTACATACATAAAAACAAATAAGACAAAAAAAAACATTGTAAAAACAGTCTAGAGCAGCAGTTTAAAGTGCAACACAATAGTTAAAGTGCAAATGACAACAGTAGCAACGATCTAAAGTGCACAGTAGAGATATAAAGTGCATAGTAGCAAAGTGCAGTTCGCTCACAGCAGCACATTTATATCACAAGAGCTACAATGTATCATTGTATTAAAGCACAAAAGAAAAAAACCTTGGTCCAGACCAAAGGGCAGACAAAGTATATAATACAGATATACTGTACTGTACCCCTAAGAATAAATAAAGATAAAAGAATAAAAGAATAAAAGGATAAAATAAATAAATAACAAAATAACAGCCATGGCAGATGAGGGGACAGCAGCGTTCAACGCTCTGATAGAGACAGGCACAAAGGAATTTCTGTATCTGTTCTTTTTAACTATGGGGGCACGAAGGCGGAGCCCGGAAGGAAGCAGCTCATATTCGAACCTCAGAGGGTGGGCATCATCTGATCGGATGGACACAGCTTTTTTCAGCACCTGGTTATTACAGATCTGGTCCAGGCTTCTGAACTGGGTTCCGGCTATTTTCGAAGCCACCTTCACTATTCTCCCCAGGGAGTTCTTGTCTTTAGTACAAAGATTACCATACCAGCAGATTATGGAAAATGAAATGACAGACTCCACAAACGCACTATAGAACATTTTCATCAGAGTTTTATCAACCTGATATTTGGCCAGCTTCCTAAGGCAGAAAAGGCGCTGCTGACCTTTCTTACACAGCATGTCGGTATTCAGATCAAACTTCAGCTTGCTGTCAATTACCGTACCCAGATATTTGTAGTCTGTCACGATATCGACAGGCTGACCGTTGACAAAACTGCTCTGGGGAACAGGGGGGGAACGTCTAAAATCAATACAAACCTCTTTCGTTTTGGAAACGTTGAGTTGTAAGGAAGCGTTTTCGCACCAAGAAACGAAGTCGTCAATGACTTGGCCGTGTCCTACATCATCATTGTCAAGGTTCCTCAGTCACCACCTCGATCCGGACAGGGACCATCATCGCAAAGTGTCTTTGATGAGTCTGGCGTGACGGACACTGCTTATCTGGATGGACCCTTCATTTACACCCGTCCTGTCCAGACTGTTTGGTATGTCCCGGTGCATTGTTTCTCTTTGGCGGTCCTATCTGTCGATCTTTGTGCTTGGCCTATCCAGACAGTAGGCGTGTACAGTATCTGGCGAATCAGTGGTGCTTTTCTGGTGATAATACGGAAGTACATTTCCAGCGCGAATAACCCACTGGAACAAAGTCGCGCAAACAAACAGACATGGCATCAAAAAATATAGAGAGGACGAATGTCCGTAAAACCAGCTATCTGCACAGAAGATTAAGGATTTCGCTGCAGTCTCTCTCTGCTGTCGATGTTCTTGTCAAATTTGAAGATGCTTTGGACAAAAAGGAGGACAACAAACTGAGAGGAATCAAACGAGTGCTGGAAGAGTTACTGCTGCCTCATAACAACGGCGACAAACCGTGTGGATGGCTTAATTTCAGTTTTGCGTTTGAGTTGTTTTCTTCTTTTTTTGAACGTGAACACATTCAAATAGAATGGTTTCAGGATTGCCTGTTAAACCAATCACTCGGCATCCCTGTTTTAATATATAGGACTAAAGCAGGTCAACAATTTATTATTCTCAATGATGGGACAGCAGCAATTGAGAGTTCTTTTCTAGCTAAATAGCATATTGTTTGGGGAGGGTCAATCATATTTTTCAAATCACTTGGGGAGGGTCAAGGAAAAATATATTTTGATCAGAGAAGGGGCACAGCTTTTTATTTCAGAGCACACCAAATCCCTCCAGTGAACCCCCTTCTAAATAACGAACGGTCCCTTAGGCCTTTACTATTAAAACAAAAGTTCAAGAGAAAGGTTAAAACAGTACCAAAACGTTAAAAATGAACCATATAAAACAGAACAAAATAAAGACAAAAAAAAACACAAAACAGATAAAGACAGAAAACTAAAATAGTACAATACTATGTAAAAGTCAATGTTCACAGGCTTGTTTCAGTTTCAGCCATTGTTTTGCTTGTGTGTTAAAAACGGTGAGTTCTGTCAATGTTTTTATTTCAGGTGGTAATGTGTTCCATAATTTGGTACCTATTACCGAGAAGGATGTCCGAATGTTGTTCTGCGTTTCGCTGTTCTACAGTTCCCGCTTGCTGCACCCCTAGTTCTAATACCACCGTCTTGTTTGTTTACTAACTGGCAGAGTATCTCTGGAGCAAGACTGTTCACACATTTAAAAATCAGTTTAAAAAAATGATAAGCCGTCAAAACTGTCAAAACTTAGTAGATTATATTTCTTGATATTCGCCGGGCTCTACGCCACTTCCGACATCAGATACGTGGTCACCACGTTCTGATTCATTCGGACAACATGGCCACAATCGCCTACTTGAACAACCAGGGCGGTGTACGGTCGAAGGCCTTGAACCAGTTAGCGGCAGAGATACACCGATGGGCGCACATCCGCCTGCTCTCCCTGTCAGCGGCATACTTGCCGGGCTGGCTGAACTTCGGGGTGGACTTGCTCTCGCGGAGCAAGCCCAGGCAACCTCCCATTGTTTTAGTTTTTTTCCTTTTCTTTCTTTTCCTATGTCTGAGCCTGTCTTGTCATATATTGTTCTATAAAAATTGAAAATAAGTTTTATTTAAAAAAATACACACAAATATAGCCGCAAGTGGCAATGGCAGGGGTTCAAGCCTTGCGCAAATTGAACACCTAATAGTCCTTGAGGCAAATTTGTAGAGCACGTTCAGGTGAACATGTGGAAAAAAGTTGCTTGAAAATTGGAGAAACAGCCTGGGAGTTACAAACGGGTGTGAAGTTATGGCATATTTTGCGTTAGGCCACGCCCACTTTTTACATCTGCGGCGCCCCCTTTTTGTCAAATTGCAAAATAGCATGTCAGAAATGCCATTCCAGATGAGGCTGAGAAGTTTGCAACTGATTATGCGAATGGACTTGATTTACCGCTATTACATGCTTACACAATCGACCCCGCCCACTTTCACCAATGATGACAAAACTTCTGATTTTGACTAGGACATCCTCCTTGATATATCTGACAAGTTTCGCGATTGTAGCGAAGCTTGTGGGCTTGCTGGGGGCGAAGCTTTTGGGCTTGCCTCGTGAAGTGCGCTGGATCGTGGATGAGGGCTCACGAGCTGTGATCGGTCAGAATCACAGGGATGGAGATAGGGACCGAGATGTCGGTCCTCGGACGCGGTTGAAATACCACTCGTGACCTGGCTGGGTGTAAGGCAGTCGGTCACCAGGGCCTGGCTGGTTGTAAGATAGCCAGGATTCAGCTCGGGTTCGGATTTGGTTGTGCTAATGGTTGACATTATGAAGGGTAGTAGGGATCGTAGAGCTTGCTCCATAGATGCTTCCTGGCGGTTTTGGTGGAAATCGGTTTTCCAAACTTTTCAAAATATCTCAAAAGTTTTCCAGACGGACCTTGAGGGTCCTTGAGGCAAATTTGTAGAGCAGGTTCACCTGAACATGTAAAAAAAAAAAGTTTGAAAATCGGACAAAGGGCGTGGCAGTTATGGCCTTTAATGTAAAACCTTTAATTATAGCGCCACCTTCAGGCCGATTCAAAAAACATTTCTTGAGCAGAAATTAGCACCTGTCATTGTGCCAAGGACAAGGACAAGGACAAGGACAACAAGAATAAATAGAGCCGCAAGCGGCGATAGCAGGGGTTCAAGCCTTGCGCAGATGACAAAACTTCTGATTTTGACTAGGACATCCTCCTTGATATATCTGACAAGTTTTGCGATCATTGGACAAACAGGTGTGGAGTTACAGCCTTTTTTGTGTTAGGCGACGCCCATTTCTGGCATTTATGGCGCCCTCTCTTGGTCGAATTATACAACATTTTCCACAAATGGTCATCTCTGAACATCTCCAGCAAGTTTCATGAAGATTCGTTAATCGGTCATCAAGTTATGACAATTTAGCTGAGAGGCCACGCCCTCTCACAAATTTAACGATCAATATCTCCGAAACAATTCATTTGTTCAATTCATTTGTTCAACATTTCAAGAATCCAAAAATCGTGATTGTAGAGCTTGCTCCCTAGATGCTTCCTGGCGATTTGGTGGAAATCTGTCAAACGGTCTAGGAGGAGATCTCAAAAATGTGTTTTCCAAACTTTTCAAAATATCCCCAAAATTTTCCAGATGGACCTTAAGGGTCCTTGAGGCAAATTTGTAGAGCAGGTTGACCTGAACATCTGGAAAAAAAAGATTGAAAATCAGACAAACTGCGTGGAAGTTATGGCCTTTAATGTAAAACCTTTAATTATAGCGCCACCTTCAGGCTGATTCGAAAAATATTTTTTGAGCAGAAACCAGCCACCAATATCTGTCTTTGTGCCAAATCTCAGGTCTCTACCCTTTACCAACTCACGGGAATTTGCGTCGGGGCAGATGAACAACAACAACAACAAGGACAAGAACAAGAATAAACCGGCACAAAAACAATAGGGTTTCAGCCCCTTCAGGGCTTGAAGCCCTAATAAACCAGCACAAAAACAATAGGGTTTCAGCCCCTTCAGGGCTTGAAGCCCTAATAAACCAGCACAAAAACAATAGGGTTTCAGCCCCTTCAGGGCTTGAACCCCTAATAACCCAGCACAAAAACAATAGGGTTTCAGCCCCTTCGGGGCTTGTACCCCTAAATACACATACACACATGTCCAGGGTGAGCTGCCAGTACCTTTAACGTGATCAATGCCTATGCGTAGAGCATTCTCAGGTTCATAGCCGAGTAGGTGGAATTTAATGGCTGAAAACAAATCTCCTTCAGACATGGCTGCCTCTGCCAAGGCCTTGCACTCCTCTAATGGAGGGAGACCACACTGGAATGACAAACAGATCAAATGACAAACATTAAACCAGGGGTGGCCAAACTACGGCCCGCAGGCCAACTGCGGCCCGCTGCCCGTTTTTAAGTGGCCCGAGGTTTGATGTTTTGGTTTTGGTTGGTTTGTTTAATGATTAAACAAACCAACCAAAACCAAAACATCAAACCTGCAACTGGACTCATAGTTATTATCACCATCACGCCACTGACATTCATTGTGTGTATATATATATATATATATATATATATATATATATATATATATATATATATCGCAACAGTGAGGAGATCCAGGTTGTTAGATTGAATTCTTTTATTTAAGTTACAAAATAGTTTGCTTTATTTTTGTAACTTAAATAAAAGAAGTCAATCTAACAACCTGGTGTGCGCGGGACTAGCAGCACAGCTGTGCACAGGGCACTACTTTCTTTTATATATATATACATATATATATATATTAGGGCTGTCAGCGTTAACACGTTAATCGCGCGTTAATGCCTGCCGACCATAACGCGTTTTTTTAATCGCGTTAATCGCATGCCGCTATTTTGTCCCTTCGTCGCACCCGTACTTGTAGTCAAGCCATTCGGTTTCCTGTCTCCTGCTTGTGCAGGAGGCATGGAAGAGAACGACAGCAATACGCTTTTAAATGGCTCGTTTTACTTTAAAAAAAACTCTCCAAATGGCACAGTGGACAAGTCAAGAGCCGTAGTTTGCACCTTGTGTAAAACGGAATTAAAATATCACCGAAGTACATCGAGTTTGAGGCGAGCGATCACCTAAAAGTAGCTAGCGGCCACCTAGCTAGCGCGAGACTCATCACTCATTCTTCCTTCAGAGTCTCGGATGCGCGGGTCCTCTAACCACTGGGAGGTCGGCTCCAATGGCTTCACGCGATATACACGTTATCAATTAGGGATGCACGATATATCGGCAATCATATCGGTATCGGCCGATGTTAGTCATTTTTTAACATATCGGTCATATCGGTATCGGTCAGATGCTGCAATGTTAATATCGGTTATCATTATCGGCCAAATTCTTCACATTGATATGAAATAATGCAGTAAATCTATGATTTATGGGCTTTTCCAAAGGCTTTGCAAATAAAGAAATGCATAACTTTTTCAAATTCAGTGTTAACATGTGTTTTTCAGTATGTACAAAATGTGATGATCATAAAAATGTGGTTTTATACAAATCATATCGACATCGGTAAATATCGGTTATCGGCCATAACAGCAATGTTAATATCGGTTATCGGCATCGGGCAAAATTTTCATATCGGTGCATCCCTATTATCAATACACAGTTTCCAATACCGAGCCATTATTCACATGGAAGTGCCAACGTTTTTAGCTCAGACACAGCCTTCTTCGGCTGTGTCATTTTGGGTTTCGACTGCTCCACAGCGCCGCCGCCGGAAGTATCGGTTCTAGATATATTAGATGTTACCTCCTGTCTACATTCCAAATCTAAAATTCAAGATCACAAAGTACATTTATTTGCATTCATTTAATTCCCAATCACGACACACTGGTAAGAATGATTAATATCTAATTAAAAATGCTTTGAAATGCAAAATAATGGCATTTTAAACATGCGATACACAGATGCGATTAATCGCGATTAATCAAATTAATCGTTTGACAGCCCTCATATATATATATATATATATATATATCGTAAAACTTCCAATAAGGGCCTGGTCCCCAATTGCCGCCGGGTCTCCAATAAACGCCTGGGGTCAAACTCAAGTTTGCACATAAGAGCCGGTCTTCCAATAACAGCCGGGGGCGGTTATTAGAATTTTTTTCCAGTGATCCCAATAGACTACTTGCACAACTCCACTACTTCCTGAAATGAGTAGGGCATCTTGGTTTCCTGTCCTACACTATTGGATGAACTGATTAATGTCAGGTGTGCCTGACTGCTGCAGTCACAACAACAGTGATCAGGCACACCTGACATTAATCAGTTCATCCAATGTAGGACAGGAAACCAAGATGCCCTACTCCTTTCAGGAAGTAGTGGGGTTGTGCAAGTAGGGGTATATTTACCATATTATGAGCATTTTGATACTGCTGACCAGGAAATCTGTACAAAAAATAATAATCGCCTGGGTCAATTTTGTACAATAAAGAAATAACCGCCTGACTCCAATTGCCGCCTGGTCTCCTTTAAACGCCTGGGGTCAAACTCGATTTAGCATAATAAACGCCCGGGCCCTTATTGGAAGTTTTACGGTATATATATATATATATATCATAACACATCAGCAGAAAACATAGAAGAGTCATTCCATTGAATACAAAAACTAAATTTATATTTAAGTGATTGATGCTGACTCACCCTCTCATGTAATTGGTTGATTTTAGCAGTACTTCCTGGGTAAAATGCACAGAGCTTGGCCAATAGAAGCTTCTTGTCAGGAATCATGTGGAGCAGGTCAGCTGATAGCTCCCTGGTTGTAAACACAGCAAGGATGAAAAGATCTCACAAAGCAAGAGAAGGGGGTTGCAAGCTCACTTTGATCGTAACCCTGACCTTTTGGTTTCATGACAGCGGCTTACTTTAAAATTATAATTTCAAATATTTTCATGTGAATACATTTCTGTTAAGTCACAATCTATCGCCAGCTGAGTTAACACAATGGTGATTGAGACTATGGGTGGCCCATTGATAGAAGCCTCTAGGTTGGGTGGATCAAACCCAAAAAATATCGTATATACTGTAGCTCACTGTATACTGCTCAGACAGTGACGGTAAAGGCATGGTGTACCTTGGTTATGTTGGGGGGATATGGCAAATGAGCTAAACTCCTGAAAAAGTGGCATATCCCTTTAACCACAATTCAGCAGAATGATTCATTTTAATGTCAGAATCTGCTTTGTTCCTATTCGTTTATGTGTGATTTTCAGACCTGTTTCACCACAATAACAGTGAATGGAGAGAGAGAGAAAAAAATGCAATTCTGTAAGTGTCCTCCGGAGTCCCAGAGCAACAAATAACAGAGAATTGCCGATTGTGGGGTTATATCATGGCCAGGAAGCTACACAACCCAAGGCACTATCAAAGTTCAACATCTCCTTAAGTGAGATGAATAATGAAGTCGCTTCATATTTAATATTTTCTTTTCCTAGCATCTTAGGGTTGTGGTAATTTGGCACGCAAAAGACCATTAGAACATTCAAGTCAAAGGTACAAATTAACAAGGCTAGGTGAAACCTAGGACCAGCGCAGAAAAGCATTGACGAGCCTGTTGGCTGTAGCAGGCAGCGGCATTGTTAATGGGAAGGGCTGTTAGTGGCAAAAGTATGAAGGATATAATGGAAAATCACTATGGTAAGAAAGCCCATGAAAGGGATTATGTAATTATGTACTTGAATATAATAAAACATTTTATTATAATACTCGCATTCATATACCTAACCCTAACCCTATAACTTTGTGAAGTGTGTGTGTGTGTGTGTGTGTGTGTGTGTGTGTGTGTGTGTGTGTGTGTGTGTGTGTGTGTGTGTGTGTGTGTGTGTGTGTGTGTGTGTGTGTGTGTGTGTGTGTGTGTGTGTGTGTGTGTGTGTGTGTGTGTGTGTGTGTGAATTGTCAGCACCAGTGGCTCCTGCATTACATTACTGGCTTTCCTTGGGAAGCTAAGCAGGTCTGGCCTAGGATACTCCTTGGATGGGAGACTGGTGCTGGAAGTGGTGTTGGAGGACCAGTAGGCGGTGCTCTTCCCCTCTGGTCCGAATGGTCTGATGAATAATCTGATCTGATGAATAATCTCCCCAATGCCCCAGGGCAGAGACAGGGACTCTGTCCTGTAAGTGAGCACCGTCCTTCGGATGAGACATTAAACCGAGGTCCTGACTCTCTGTGGTCATTAAATATCCCATCTGCACTCTTCACAAGAGTAGGGGTGTCACCCCGGTGCCCTGGGGGAGTAACCCCGGTGCCCTGGGGGGTGTAACCCCGGTGCCCTGGGGGGAGTAACCCCGGTGCCCTGGGGGGTGTAACCCCGGTGCCCTGGGGGGTGTAACCCCGGTGCCCTGGGGGGAGTAACCCCGGTGCCCTGGGGGCAGGGCCGGCCCTATCCATCTGGGGGCCCTAAGCAGGATATAGATTAGGGGCCCCGGGGGTTTGGGGGCATCCGCGCTGGAAGTACTTTTAAGTAAGGGGTGCTGTAAGGCGGGGAATCTCGGTGCTGCCCGCCAGGGCAGGGCCGAAGAAAAATTGACGTTTTTTGGACTTTTAGCCATATTTAGAGGAATATTTAAAACAAACAAACGTGACGATGATGACGCTCGTTTGTAGCCCTATCAGTGTCAAGCAAGCGTGTAGAACCCAGCAGCCATAGGGGTTGCCAGGTCAGTTAAACCAGGGGTTCCCAACCTTTTTTGTGCCAAGGACCGGTAGATACATGCAGGACCGGTTGTCAATTT
>NW_028151840.1:0-104434 GCF_964638095.1 Poromitra crassiceps
AGCTGAGGAGGTGCGGGCACCACCTGCAGCGGAGGAGGTGGTGCAGGGAGCACCTGGGGCGGAGGAGGTGCAGGGAGCACCTGGAGCTGAGGAGGTGCGGGCGGCACCTGGAGCTGAGGAGGTGCAGTGTGCACCTGGAGCTGAGGAGGTGCGGGCGGCACCTGGAGCTGAGGAGGTGCAGTGTGCACCTGGAGCTGAGGAGGTGCAGCCTCAGCTCAGACATCATCCTGGGGAAGGCAACACAGCAGGGCCTTCACCCTGGAGACAACTCGCCTCCACTTCTTAAAAGGTCTGAACCCTGCAAGAAAAGCAATTTGACATTTAGTCAAACGACTCGAGCACCCTTCTCAACATTAGGACATATAATTTGAAGCAGAAACCTGAACAGATCACATTTGGCCTTGAATCTTACTTTTTTTCTTGACCTCAGTGATTGGGTCAGCGGTCAACGCCTCCTCAGCTGTCTCAGTGGGACAGGAAGGCTCGTCAGCTGGAACAGTGCTGGTGTCAGCTGGAACAGTGCTGGTGTCAGCCAGGACAGTGTCATCAGCGCTGTCATGTTCCCTGCAAGAAGTATGACAATCAATCAATACATCAATCAATCCATCAATTGATCATCCTTCACTTCATCTCTCAAACACCTGTCTAACCACTGTCTGTTAACAGTGTTCACACAACACACACACTGACACACACACACTTACCAAGAGCTGGTGGCGTCCTCCATGGTGATGAAGATGGACTGCAGAGCGTCGCTGGGCGTGGCTCTCAGCTTGGCGTCCACAGCCATCATCTGCTCCATTAAGGTGAGGAACGCCATGGCTTCCTCCTCCCCGGCTTCCGCTGCCTTTGGGTAGAGCTGCATTTACAAACACAGTCAATGACAGTTCAGTCACATTCACCTCACAGCTCATTTGAAAAGCAGCAAATGAACACTAGATATACAGTATTCATGTCTGTCTGTCTGTCTGTCTAACTGGTAGTCATAGCAATTACAATACAAGACTTGTCAAGTGTCAAATGGATCGAAGGTTTAGTCTATCTGTCAGTCTGTCTATCTGTCTGTGAGTTTCTCAGTCCGTCAGTCTGTCTGTCAGTCTGTCCTTCCATTTTGCACTTACACATTAATTTAAACTATGAAAACCAAATCGATGCTGGTCTTGATATGCGGCTCACATAGCCTACAGAAATACTGGACGACTGGACACAGACTTTTGTTAAGAAAATGGTGTTAAGAAAACAGGGAGCACTTACATCACGCAGGCCATGGACGATGGTAGTACGCCTCTCTGTGGACTTGATGCCAGTCAGGGAGGTGTACTCTGCTGGTGTCTAAAGAAACACAGAAAATATAGACCTGTGAGAGACTTCTTCACACACGTTTGAATAAAGAAACACAGAAAACATAGACCTGTGAGAGACTTCTTCACACACGTTTGAATAAAGAAACAGTCCAGGGTACATGAGCTTCACCTAATCACCGGTCCTTTATTGAGCCCAGGTGCGGCTGGCAGAGGCCCAATCAGAGCCCCAGGTGTTGCTGGTTAGGTGAGGTTGTCAGAGGAGGACTGAGCTGGTTAGGTAGATGGAGGTGCAGGGGGCACCGGGACTGGAGGTGCAGGTGCACCGGGACTGGAGCTGCGGGGGCCACCAGGACTGGCAGTGCGAGGGGCACCTGCAGCGGAGGAGGTGGTGCAGGGAGCACCTGGGGTGGAGGAGGTGCAGGGTGCACCTGCAGCTGAGGAGGTGCAGGGAGCACCTGGAGCTGAGGAGGTGCAGGCAGCACCTGGAGCTGAGGAGGTGCGGGCACCACCTGCAGCGGAGGAGGTGGTGCAGGGAGCACCTGGGGCGGAGGAGGTGCAGGGAGCACCTGGAGCTGAGGAGGTGCGGGCGGCACCTGGAGCTGAGGAGGTGCAGTGTGCACCTGGAGCTGAGGAGGTGCGGGCGGCACCTGGAGCTGAGGAGGTGCAGTGTGCACCTGGAGCTGAGGAGGTGCAGCCTCAGCTCAGACATCATCCTGGGGAAGGCAACACAGCAGGGCCTTCACCCTGGAGACAACTCGCCTCCACTTCTTAAAAGGTCTGAACCCTGCAAGAAAAGCAATTTGACATTTAGTCAAACGACTCGAGCACCCTTCTCAACATTAGGACATATAATTTGAAGCAGAAACCTGAACAGATCACATTTGGCCTTGAATCTTACTTTTTTTCTTGACCTCAGTGATTGGGTCAGCGGTCAACGCCTCCTCAGCTGTCTCAGTGGGACAGGAAGGCTCGTCAGCTGGAACAGTGCTGGTGTCAGCTGGAACAGTGCTGGTGTCAGCCAGGACAGTGTCATCAGCGCTGTCATGTTCCCTGCAAGAAGTATGACAATCAATCAATACATCAATCAATCCATCAATTGATCATCCTTCACTTCATCTCTCAAACACCTGTCTAACCACTGTCTGTTAACAGTGTTCACACAACACACACACTGACACACACACACTTACCAAGAGCTGGTGGCGTCCTCCATGGTGATGAAGATGGACTGCAGAGCGTCGCTGGGCGTGGCTCTCAGCTTGGCGTCCACAGCCATCATCTGCTCCATTAAGGTGAGGAACGCCATGGCTTCCTCCTCCCCGGCTTCCGCTGCCTTTGGGTAGAGCTGCATTTACAAACACAGTCAATGACAGTTCAGTCACATTCACCTCACAGCTCATTTGAAAAGCAGCAAATGAACACTAGATATACAGTATTCATGTCTGTCTGTCTGTCTGTCTAACTGGTAGTCATAGCAATTACAATACAAGACTTGTCAAGTGTCAAATGGATCGAAGGTTTAGTCTATCTGTCAGTCTGTCTATCTGTCTGTGAGTTTCTCAGTCCGTCAGTCTGTCTGTCAGTCTGTCCTTCCATTTTGCACTTACACATTAATTTAAACTATGAAAACCAAATCGATGCTGGTCTTGATATGCGGCTCACATAGCCTACAGAAATACTGGACGACTGGACACAGACTTTTGTTAAGAAAATGGTGTTCAGAAAACAGGGAGCACTTACATCACGCAGGCCATGGACGATGGTAGTACGCCTCTCTGTGGACTTGATGCCAGTCAGGGAGGTGTACTCTGCTGGTGTCTAAAGAAACACAGAAAATATAGACCTGTGAGAGACTTCTTCACACACGTTTGAATAAAGAAACACAGAAAACATAGACCTGTGAGAGACTTCTTCACACACGTTTGAATAAAGAAACAGTCCAGGGTACATGAGCTTCACCTAATCACCGGTCCTTTATTGAGCCCAGGTGCGGCTGGCAGAGGCCCAATCAGAGCCCCAGGTGTTGCTGGTTAGGTGAGGTTGTCAGAGGAGGACTGAGCTGGTTAGGTAGATGGAGGTGCAGGGGGCACCGGGACTGGAGGTGCAGGTGCACCGGGACTGGAGCTGCGGGGGCCACCAGGACTGGCAGTGCGAGGGGCACCTGCAGCGGAGGAGGTGGTGCAGGGAGCACCTGGGGTGGAGGAGGTGCAGGGTGCACCTGCAGCTGAGGAGGTGCAGGGAGCACCTGGAGCTGAGGAGGTGCAGGCAGCACCTGGAGCTGAGGAGGTGCGGGCACCACCTGCAGCGGAGGAGGTGGTGCAGGGAGCACCTGGGGCGGAGGAGGTGCAGGGAGCACCTGGAGCTGAGGAGGTGCGGGCGGCACCTGGAGCTGAGGAGGTGCAGTGTGCACCTGGAGCTGAGGAGGTGCGGGCGGCACCTGGAGCTGAGGAGGTGCAGTGTGCACCTGGAGCTGAGGAGGTGCAGCCTCAGCTCAGACATCATCCTGGGGAAGGCAACACAGCAGGGCCTTCACCCTGGAGACAACTCGCCTCCACTTCTTAAAAGGTCTGAACCCTGCAAGAAAAGCAATTTGACATTTAGTCAAACGACTCGAGCACCCTTCTCAACATTAGGACATATAATTTGAAGCAGAAACCTGAACAGATCACATTTGGCCTTGAATCTTACTTTTTTTCTTGACCTCAGTGATTGGGTCAGCGGTCAACGCCTCCTCAGCTGTCTCAGTGGGACAGGAAGGCTCGTCAGCTGGAACAGTGCTGGTGTCAGCTGGAACAGTGCTGGTGTCAGCCAGGACAGTGTCATCAGCGCTGTCATGTTCCCTGCAAGAAGTATGACAATCAATCAATACATCAATCAATCCATCAATTGATCATCCTTCACTTCATCTCTCAAACACCTGTCTAACCACTGTCTGTTAACAGTGTTCACACAACACACACACTGACACACACACACTTACCAAGAGCTGGTGGCGTCCTCCATGGTGATGAAGATGGACTGCAGAGCGTCGCTGGGCGTGGCTCTCAGCTTGGCGTCCACAGCCATCATCTGCTCCATTAAGGTGAGGAACGCCATGGCTTCCTCCTCCCCGGCTTCCGCTGCCTTTGGGTAGAGCTGCATTTACAAACACAGTCAATGACAGTTCAGTCACATTCACCTCACAGCTCATTTGAAAAGCAGCAAATGAACACTAGATATACAGTATTCATGTCTGTCTGTCTGTCTGTCTAACTGGTAGTCATAGCAATTACAATACAAGACTTGTCAAGTGTCAAATGGATCGAAGGTTTAGTCTATCTGTCAGTCTGTCTATCTGTCTGTGAGTTTCTCAGTCCGTCAGTCTGTCTGTCAGTCTGTCCTTCCATTTTGCACTTACACATTAATTTAAACTATGAAAACCAAATCGATGCTGGTCTTGATATGCGGCTCACATAGCCTACAGAAATACTGGACGACTGGACACAGACTTTTGTTAAGAAAATGGTGTTAAGAAAACAGGGAGCACTTACATCACGCAGGCCATGGACGATGGTAGTACGCCTCTCTGTGGACTTGATGCCAGTCAGGGAGGTGTACTCTGCTGGTGTCTAAAGAAACACAGAAAACATAGACCTGTGAGAGACTTCTTCACACACGTTTGAATAAAGAAACACAGAAAACATAGACCTGTGAGAGACTTCTTCACACACGTTTGAATAAAGAAACAGTCCAGGGTACATGAGCTTCACCTAATCACCGGTCCTTTATTGAGCCCAGGTGCGGCTGGCAGAGGCCCAATCAGAGCCCCAGGTGTTGCTGGTTAGGTGAGGTTGTCAGAGGAGGACTGAGCTGGTTAGGTAGATGGAGGTGCAGGGGGCACCGGGACTGGAGGTGCAGGTGCACCGGGACTGGAGCTGCGGGGGGGGGCCACCAGGACTGGCAGTGCGAGGGGCACCTGCAGCGGAGGAGGTGGTGCAGGGAGCACCTGGGGTGGAGGAGGTGCAGGGTGCACCTGCAGCTGAGGAGGTGCAGGGAGCACCTGGAGCTGAGGAGGTGCAGGCAGCACCTGGAGCTGAGGAGGTGCGGGCACCACCTGCAGCGGAGGAGGTGGTGCAGGGAGCACCTGGGGCGGAGGAGGTGCAGGGAGCACCTGGAGCTGAGGAGGTGCGGGCGGCACCTGGAGCTGAGGAGGTGCAGTGTGCACCTGGAGCTGAGGAGGTGCGGGCGGCACCTGGAGCTGAGGAGGTGCAGTGTGCACCTGGAGCTGAGGAGGTGCAGCCTCAGCTCAGACATCATCCTGGGGAAGGCAACACAGCAGGGCCTTCACCCTGGAGACAACTCGCCTCCACTTCTTAAAAGGTCTGAACCCTGCAAGAAAAGCAATTTGACATTTAGTCAAACGACTCGAGCACCCTTCTCAACATTAGGACATATAATTTGAAGCAGAAACCTGAACAGATCACATTTGGCCTTGAATCTTACTTTTTTTCTTGACCTCAGTGATTGGGTCAGCGGTCAACGCCTCCTCAGCTGTCTCAGTGGGACAGGAAGGCTCGTCAGCTGGAACAGTGCTGGTGTCAGCTGGAACAGTGCTGGTGTCAGCCAGGACAGTGTCATCAGCGCTGTCATGTTCCCTGCAAGAAGTATGACAATCAATCAATACATCAATCAATCCATCAATTGATCATCCTTCACTTCATCTCTCAAACACCTGTCTAACCACTGTCTGTTAACAGTGTTCACACAACACACACACTGACACACACACACTTACCAAGAGCTGGTGGCGTCCTCCATGGTGATGAAGATGGACTGCAGAGCGTCGCTGGGCGTGGCTCTCAGCTTGGCGTCCACAGCCATCATCTGCTCCATTAAGGTGAGGAACGCCATGGCTTCCTCCTCCCCGGCTTCCGCTGCCTTTGGGTAGAGCTGCATTTACAAACACAGTCAATGACAGTTCAGTCACATTCACCTCACAGCTCATTTGAAAAGCAGCAAATGAACACTAGATATACAGTATTCATGTCTGTCTGTCTGTCTAACTGGTAGTCATAGCAATTACAATACAAGACTTGTCAAGTGTCAAATGGATCGAAGGTTTAGTCTATCTGTCAGTCTGTCTATCTGTCTGTGAGTTTCTCAGTCCGTCAGTCTGTCTGTCAGTCTGTCCTTCCATTTTGCACTTACACATTAATTTAAACTATGAAAACCAAATCGATGCTGGTCTTGATATGCGGCTCACATAGCCTACAGAAATACTGGACGACTGGACACAGACTTTTGTTAAGAAAATGGTGTTAAGAAAACAGGGAGCACTTACATCACGCAGGCCATGGACGATGGTAGTACGCCTCTCTGTGGACTTGATGCCAGTCAGGGAGGTGTACTCTGCTGGTGTCTAAAGAAACACAGAAAACATAGACCTGTGAGAGACTTCTTCACACACGTTTGAATAAAGAAACACAGAAAACATAGACCTGTGAGAGACTTCTTCACACACGTTTGAATAAAGAAACAGTCCAGGGTACATGAGCTTCACCTAATCACCGGTCCTTTATTGAGCCCAGGTGCGGCTGGCAGAGGCCCAATCAGAGCCCCAGGTGTTGCTGGTTAGGTGAGGTTGTCAGAGGAGGACTGAGCTGGTTAGGTAGATGGAGGTGCAGGGGGCACCGGGACTGGAGGTGCAGGTGCACCGGGACTGGAGCTGCGGGGGCCACCAGGACTGGCAGTGCGAGGGGCACCTGCAGCGGAGGAGGTGGTGCAGGGAGCACCTGGGGTGGAGGAGGTGCAGGGTGCACCTGCAGCTGAGGAGGTGCAGGGAGCACCTGGAGCTGAGGAGGTGCAGGCAGCACCTGGAGCTGAGGAGGTGCGGGCACCACCTGCAGCGGAGGAGGTGGTGCAGGGAGCACCTGGGGCGGAGGAGGTGCAGGGAGCACCTGGAGCTGAGGAGGTGCGGGCGGCACCTGGAGCTGAGGAGGTGCAGTGTGCACCTGGAGCTGAGGAGGTGCGGGCGGCACCTGGAGCTGAGGAGGTGCAGTGTGCACCTGGAGCTGAGGAGGTGCAGCCTCAGCTCAGACATCATCCTGGGGAAGGCAACACAGCAGGGCCTTCACCCTGGAGACAACTCGCCTCCACTTCTTAAAAGGTCTGAACCCTGCAAGAAAAGCAATTTGACATTTAGTCAAACGACTCGAGCACCCTTCTCAACATTAGGACATATAATTTGAAGCAGAAACCTGAACAGATCACATTTGGCCTTGAATCTTACTTTTTTTCTTGACCTCAGTGATTGGGTCAGCGGTCAACGCCTCCTCAGCTGTCTCAGTGGGACAGGAAGGCTCGTCAGCTGGAACAGTGCTGGTGTCAGCTGGAACAGTGCTGGTGTCAGCCAGGACAGTGTCATCAGCGCTGTCATGTTCCCTGCAAGAAGTATGACAATCAATCAATACATCAATCAATCCATCAATTGATCATCCTTCACTTCATCTCTCAAACACCTGTCTAACCACTGTCTGTTAACAGTGTTCACACAACACACACACTGACACACACACACTTACCAAGAGCTGGTGGCGTCCTCCATGGTGATGAAGATGGACTGCAGAGCGTCGCTGGGCGTGGCTCTCAGCTTGGCGTCCACAGCCATCATCTGCTCCATTAAGGTGAGGAACGCCATGGCTTCCTCCTCCCCGGCTTCCGCTGCCTTTGGGTAGAGCTGCATTTACAAACACAGTCAATGACAGTTCAGTCACATTCACCTCACAGCTCATTTGAAAAGCAGCAAATGAACACTAGATATACAGTATTCATGTCTGTCTGTCTGTCTGTCTAACTGGTAGTCATAGCAATTACAATACAAGACTTGTCAAGTGTCAAATGGATCGAAGGTTTAGTCTATCTGTCAGTCTGTCTATCTGTCTGTGAGTTTCTCAGTCCGTCAGTCTGTCTGTCAGTCTGTCCTTCCATTTTGCACTTACACATTAATTTAAACTATGAAAACCAAATCGATGCTGGTCTTGATATGCGGCTCACATAGCCTACAGAAATACTGGACGACTGGACACAGACTTTTGTTAAGAAAATGGTGTTAAGAAAACAGGGAGCACTTACATCACGCAGGCCATGGACGATGGTAGTACGCCTCTCTGTGGACTTGATGCCAGTCAGGGAGGTGTACTCTGCTGGTGTCTAAAGAAACACAGAAAACATAGACCTGTGAGAGACTTCTTCACACACGTTTGAATAAAGAAACACAGAAAACATAGACCTGTGAGAGACTTCTTCACACACGTTTGAATAAAGAAACAGTCCAGGGTACATGAGCTTCACCTAATCACCGGTCCTTTATTGAGCCCAGGTGCGGCTGGCAGAGGCCCAATCAGAGCCCCAGGTGTTGCTGGTTAGGTGAGGTTGTCAGAGGAGGACTGAGCTGGTTAGGTAGATGGAGGTGCAGGGGGCACCGGGACTGGAGGTGCAGGTGCACCGGGACTGGAGCTGCGGGGGCCACCAGGACTGGCAGTGCGAGGGGCACCTGCAGCGGAGGAGGTGGTGCAGGGAGCACCTGGGGTGGAGGAGGTGCAGGGTGCACCTGCAGCTGAGGAGGTGCAGGGAGCACCTGGAGCTGAGGAGGTGCAGGCAGCACCTGGAGCTGAGGAGGTGCGGGCACCACCTGCAGCGGAGGAGGTGGTGCAGGGAGCACCTGGGGCGGAGGAGGTGCAGGGAGCACCTGGAGCTGAGGAGGTGCGGGCGGCACCTGGAGCTGAGGAGGTGCAGTGTGCACCTGGAGCTGAGGAGGTGCGGGCGGCACCTGGAGCTGAGGAGGTGCAGTGTGCACCTGGAGCTGAGGAGGTGCAGCCTCAGCTCAGACATCATCCTGGGGAAGGCAACACAGCAGGGCCTTCACCCTGGAGACAACTCGCCTCCACTTCTTAAAAGGTCTGAACCCTGCAAGAAAAGCAATTTGACATTTAGTCAAACGACTCGAGCACCCTTCTCAACATTAGGACATATAATTTGAAGCAGAAACCTGAACAGATCACATTTGGCCTTGAATCTTACTTTTTTTCTTGACCTCAGTGATTGGGTCAGCGGTCAACGCCTCCTCAGCTGTCTCAGTGGGACAGGAAGGCTCGTCAGCTGGAACAGTGCTGGTGTCAGCTGGAACAGTGCTGGTGTCAGCCAGGACAGTGTCATCAGCGCTGTCATGTTCCCTGCAAGAAGTATGACAATCAATCAATACATCAATCAATCCATCAATTGATCATCCTTCACTTCATCTCTCAAACACCTGTCTAACCACTGTCTGTTAACAGTGTTCACACAACACACACACTGACACACACACACTTACCAAGAGCTGGTGGCGTCCTCCATGGTGATGAAGATGGACTGCAGAGCGTCGCTGGGCGTGGCTCTCAGCTTGGCGTCCACAGCCATCATCTGCTCCATTAAGGTGAGGAACGCCATGGCTTCCTCCTCCCCGGCTTCCGCTGCCTTTGGGTAGAGCTGCATTTACAAACACAGTCAATGACAGTTCAGTCACATTCACCTCACAGCTCATTTGAAAAGCAGCAAATGAACACTAGATATACAGTATTCATGTCTGTCTGTCTGTCTAACTGGTAGTCATAGCAATTACAATACAAGACTTGTCAAGTGTCAAATGGATCGAAGGTTTAGTCTATCTGTCAGTCTGTCTATCTGTCTGTGAGTTTCTCAGTCCGTCAGTCTGTCTGTCAGTCTGTCCTTCCATTTTGCACTTACACATTAATTTAAACTATGAAAACCAAATCGATGCTGGTCTTGATATGCGGCTCACATAGCCTACAGAAATACTGGACGACTGGACACAGACTTTTGTTAAGAAAATGGTGTTAAGAAAACAGGGAGCACTTACATCACGCAGGCCATGGACGATGGTAGTACGCCTCTCTGTGGACTTGATGCCAGTCAGGGAGGTGTACTCTGCTGGTGTCTAAAGAAACACAGAAAACATAGACCTGTGAGAGACTTCTTCACACACGTTTGAATAAAGAAACACAGAAAACATAGACCTGTGAGAGACTTCTTCACACACGTTTGAATAAAGAAACAGTCCAGGGTACATGAGCTTCACCTAATCACCGGTCCTTTATTGAGCCCAGGTGCGGCTGGCAGAGGCCCAATCAGAGCCCCAGGTGTTGCTGGTTAGGTGAGGTTGTCAGAGGAGGACTGAGCTGGTTAGGTAGATGGAGGTGCAGGGGGCACCGGGACTGGAGGTGCAGGTGCACCGGGACTGGAGCTGCGGGGGCCACCAGGACTGGCAGTGCGAGGGGCACCTGCAGCGGAGGAGGTGGTGCAGGGAGCACCTGGGGTGGAGGAGGTGCAGGGTGCACCTGCAGCTGAGGAGGTGCAGGGAGCACCTGGAGCTGAGGAGGTGCAGGCAGCACCTGGAGCTGAGGAGGTGCGGGCACCACCTGCAGCGGAGGAGGTGGTGCAGGGAGCACCTGGGGCGGAGGAGGTGCAGGGAGCACCTGGAGCTGAGGAGGTGCGGGCGGCACCTGGAGCTGAGGAGGTGCAGTGTGCACCTGGAGCTGAGGAGGTGCGGGCGGCACCTGGAGCTGAGGAGGTGCAGTGTGCACCTGGAGCTGAGGAGGTGCAGCCTCAGCTCAGACATCATCCTGGGGAAGGCAACACAGCAGGGCCTTCACCCTGGAGACAACTCGCCTCCACTTCTTAAAAGGTCTGAACCCTGCAAGAAAAGCAATTTGACATTTAGTCAAACGACTCGAGCACCCTTCTCAACATTAGGACATATAATTTGAAGCAGAAACCTGAACAGATCACATTTGGCCTTGAATCTTACTTTTTTTCTTGACCTCAGTGATTGGGTCAGCGGTCAACGCCTCCTCAGCTGTCTCAGTGGGACAGGAAGGCTCGTCAGCTGGAACAGTGCTGGTGTCAGCTGGAACAGTGCTGGTGTCAGCCAGGACAGTGTCATCAGCGCTGTCATGTTCCCTGCAAGAAGTATGACAATCAATCAATACATCAATCAATCCATCAATTGATCATCCTTCACTTCATCTCTCAAACACCTGTCTAACCACTGTCTGTTAACAGTGTTCACACAACACACACACTGACACACACACACTTACCAAGAGCTGGTGGCGTCCTCCATGGTGATGAAGATGGACTGCAGAGCGTCGCTGGGCGTGGCTCTCAGCTTGGCGTCCACAGCCATCATCTGCTCCATTAAGGTGAGGAACGCCATGGCTTCCTCCTCCCCGGCTTCCGCTGCCTTTGGGTAGAGCTGCATTTACAAACACAGTCAATGACAGTTCAGTCACATTCACCTCACAGCTCATTTGAAAAGCAGCAAATGAACACTAGATATACAGTATTCATGTCTGTCTGTCTGTCTGTCTAACTGGTAGTCATAGCAATTACAATACAAGACTTGTCAAGTGTCAAATGGATCGAAGGTTTAGTCTATCTGTCAGTCTGTCTATCTGTCTGTGAGTTTCTCAGTCCGTCAGTCTGTCTGTCAGTCTGTCCTTCCATTTTGCACTTACACATTAATTTAAACTATGAAAACCAAATCGATGCTGGTCTTGATATGCGGCTCACATAGCCTACAGAAATACTGGACGACTGGACACAGACTTTTGTTAAGAAAATGGTGTTAAGAAAACAGGGAGCACTTACATCACGCAGGCCATGGACGATGGTAGTACGCCTCTCTGTGGACTTGATGCCAGTCAGGGAGGTGTACTCTGCTGGTGTCTAAAGAAACACAGAAAATATAGACCTGTGAGAGACTTCTTCACACACGTTTGAATAAAGAAACACAGAAAACATAGACCTGTGAGAGACTTCTTCACACACGTTTGAATAAAGAAACACAGAAAACATAGACCTGTGAGAGACTTCTTCACACACGTTTGAATAAAGAAACAGTCCAGGGTACATGAGCTTCACCTAATCACCGGTCCTTTATTGAGCCCAGGTGCGGCTGGCAGAGGCCCAATCAGAGCCCCAGGTGTTGCTGGTTAGGTGAGGTTGTCAGAGGAGGACTGAGCTGGTTAGGTAGATGGAGGTGCAGGGGGCACCGGGACTGGAGGTGCAGGTGCACCGGGACTGGAGCTGCGGGGGCCACCAGGACTGGCAGTGCGAGGGGCACCTGCAGCGGAGGAGGTGGTGCAGGGAGCACCTGGGGTGGAGGAGGTGCAGGGTGCACCTGCAGCTGAGGAGGTGCATGGAGCACCTGGAGCTGAGGAGGTGCAGGCAGCACCTGGAGCTGAGGAGGTGCGGGCACCACCTGCAGCGGAGGAGGTGGTGCAGGGAGCACCTGGGGCGGAGGAGGTGCAGGGAGCACCTGGAGCTGAGGAGGTGCGGGCGGCACCTGGAGCTGAGGAGGTGCAGTGTGCACCTGGAGCTGAGGAGGTGCGGGCGGCACCTGGAGCTGAGGAGGTGCAGTGTGCACCTGGAGCTGAGGAGGTGCAGCCTCAGCTCAGACATCATCCTGGGGAAGGCAACACAGCAGGGCCTTCACCCTGGAGACAACTCGCCTCCACTTCTTAAAAGGTCTGAACCCTGCAAGAAAAGCAATTTGACATTTAGTCAAACGACTCGAGCACCCTTCTCAACATTAGGACATATAATTTGAAGCAGAAACCTGAACAGATCACATTTGGCCTTGAATCTTACTTTTTTTCTTGACCTCAGTGATTGGGTCAGCGGTCAACGCCTCCTCAGCTGTCTCAGTGGGACAGGAAGGCTCGTCAGCTGGAACAGTGCTGGTGTCAGCTGGAACAGTGCTGGTGTCAGCCAGGACAGTGTCATCAGCGCTGTCATGTTCCCTGCAAGAAGTATGACAATCAATCAATACATCAATCAATCCATCAATTGATCATCCTTCACTTCATCTCTCAAACACCTGTCTAACCACTGTCTGTTAACAGTGTTCACACAACACACACACTGACACACACACACTTACCAAGAGCTGGTGGCGTCCTCCATGGTGATGAAGATGGACTGCAGAGCGTCGCTGGGCGTGGCTCTCAGCTTGGCGTCCACAGCCATCATCTGCTCCATTAAGGTGAGGAACGCCATGGCTTCCTCCTCCCCGGCTTCCGCTGCCTTTGGGTAGAGCTGCATTTACAAACACAGTCAATGACAGTTCAGTCACATTCACCTCACAGCTCATTTGAAAAGCAGCAAATGAACACTAGATATACAGTATTCATGTCTGTCTGTCTGTCTAACTGGTAGTCATAGCAATTACAATACAAGACTTGTCAAGTGTCAAATGGATCGAAGGTTTAGTCTATCTGTCAGTCTGTCTATCTGTCTGTGAGTTTCTCAGTCCGTCAGTCTGTCTGTCAGTCTGTCCTTCCATTTTGCACTTACACATTAATTTAAACTATGAAAACCAAATCGATGCTGGTCTTGATATGCGGCTCACATAGCCTACAGAAATACTGGACGACTGGACACAGACTTTTGTTAAGAAAATGGTGTTAAGAAAACAGGGAGCACTTACATCACGCAGGCCATGGACGATGGTAGTACGCCTCTCTGTGGACTTGATGCCAGTCAGGGAGGTGTACTCTGCTGGTGTCTAAAGAAACACAGAAAACATAGACCTGTGAGAGACTTCTTCACACACGTTTGAATAAAGAAACACAGAAAACATAGACCTGTGAGAGACTTCTTCACACACGTTTGAATAAAGAAACAGTCCAGGGTACATGAGCTTCACCTAATCACCGGTCCTTTATTGAGCCCAGGTGCGGCTGGCAGAGGCCCAATCAGAGCCCCAGGTGTTGCTGGTTAGGTGAGGTTGTCAGAGGAGGACTGAGCTGGTTAGGTAGATGGAGGTGCAGGGGGCACCGGGACTGGAGGTGCAGGTGCACCGGGACTGGAGCTGCGGGGGCCACCAGGACTGGCAGTGCGAGGGGCACCTGCAGCGGAGGAGGTGGTGCAGGGAGCACCTGGGGTGGAGGAGGTGCAGGGTGCACCTGCAGCTGAGGAGGTGCAGGGAGCACCTGGAGCTGAGGAGGTGCAGGCAGCACCTGGAGCTGAGGAGGTGCGGGCACCACCTGCAGCGGAGGAGGTGGTGCAGGGAGCACCTGGGGCGGAGGAGGTGCAGGGAGCACCTGGAGCTGAGGAGGTGCGGGCGGCACCTGGAGCTGAGGAGGTGCAGTGTGCACCTGGAGCTGAGGAGGTGCGGGCGGCACCTGGAGCTGAGGAGGTGCAGTGTGCACCTGGAGCTGAGGAGGTGCAGCCTCAGCTCAGACATCATCCTGGGGAAGGCAACACAGCAGGGCCTTCACCCTGGAGACAACTCGCCTCCACTTCTTAAAAGGTCTGAACCCTGCAAGAAAAGCAATTTGACATTTAGTCAAACGACTCGAGCACCCTTCTCAACATTAGGACATATAATTTGAAGCAGAAACCTGAACAGATCACATTTGGCCTTGAATCTTACTTTTTTTCTTGACCTCAGTGATTGGGTCAGCGGTCAACGCCTCCTCAGCTGTCTCAGTGGGACAGGAAGGCTCGTCAGCTGGAACAGTGCTGGTGTCAGCTGGAACAGTGCTGGTGTCAGCCAGGACAGTGTCATCAGCGCTGTCATGTTCCCTGCAAGAAGTATGACAATCAATCAATACATCAATCAATCCATCAATTGATCATCCTTCACTTCATCTCTCAAACACCTGTCTAACCACTGTCTGTTAACAGTGTTCACACAACACACACACTGACACACACACACTTACCAAGAGCTGGTGGCGTCCTCCATGGTGATGAAGATGGACTGCAGAGCGTCGCTGGGCGTGGCTCTCAGCTTGGCGTCCACAGCCATCATCTGCTCCATTAAGGTGAGGAACGCCATGGCTTCCTCCTCCCCGGCTTCCGCTGCCTTTGGGTAGAGCTGCATTTACAAACACAGTCAATGACAGTTCAGTCACATTCACCTCACAGCTCATTTGAAAAGCAGCAAATGAACACTAGATATACAGTATTCATGTCTGTCTGTCTGTCTGTCTAACTGGTAGTCATAGCAATTACAATACAAGACTTGTCAAGTGTCAAATGGATCGAAGGTTTAGTCTATCTGTCAGTCTGTCTATCTGTCTGTGAGTTTCTCAGTCCGTCAGTCTGTCTGTCAGTCTGTCCTTCCATTTTGCACTTACACATTAATTTAAACTATGAAAACCAAATCGATGCTGGTCTTGATATGCGGCTCACATAGCCTACAGAAATACTGGACGACTGGACACAGACTTTTGTTAAGAAAATGGTGTTAAGAAAACAGGGAGCACTTACATCACGCAGGCCATGGACGATGGTAGTACGCCTCTCTGTGGACTTGATGCCAGTCAGGGAGGTGTACTCTGCTGGTGTCTAAAGAAACACAGAAAATATAGACCTGTGAGAGACTTCTTCACACACGTTTGAATAAAGAAACACAGAAAACATAGACCTGTGAGAGACTTCTTCACACACGTTTGAATAAAGAAACACAGAAAACATAGACCTGTGAGAGACTTCTTCACACACGTTTGAATAAAGAAACAGTCCAGGGTACATGAGCTTCACCTAATCACCGGTCCTTTATTGAGCCCAGGTGCGGCTGGCAGAGGCCCAATCAGAGCCCCAGGTGTTGCTGGTTAGGTGAGGTTGTCAGAGGAGGACTGAGCTGGTTAGGTAGATGGAGGTGCAGGGGGCACCGGGACTGGAGGTGCAGGTGCACCGGGACTGGAGCTGCGGGGGCCACCAGGACTGGCAGTGCGAGGGGCACCTGCAGCGGAGGAGGTGGTGCAGGGAGCACCTGGGGTGGAGGAGGTGCAGGGTGCACCTGCAGCTGAGGAGGTGCATGGAGCACCTGGAGCTGAGGAGGTGCAGGCAGCACCTGGAGCTGAGGAGGTGCGGGCACCACCTGCAGCGGAGGAGGTGGTGCAGGGAGCACCTGGGGCGGAGGAGGTGCAGGGAGCACCTGGAGCTGAGGAGGTGCGGGCGGCACCTGGAGCTGAGGAGGTGCAGTGTGCACCTGGAGCTGAGGAGGTGCGGGCGGCACCTGGAGCTGAGGAGGTGCAGTGTGCACCTGGAGCTGAGGAGGTGCAGCCTCAGCTCAGACATCATCCTGGGGAAGGCAACACAGCAGGGCCTTCACCCTGGAGACAACTCGCCTCCACTTCTTAAAAGGTCTGAACCCTGCAAGAAAAGCAATTTGACATTTAGTCAAACGACTCGAGCACCCTTCTCAACATTAGGACATATAATTTGAAGCAGAAACCTGAACAGATCACATTTGGCCTTGAATCTTACTTTTTTTCTTGACCTCAGTGATTGGGTCAGCGGTCAACGCCTCCTCAGCTGTCTCAGTGGGACAGGAAGGCTCGTCAGCTGGAACAGTGCTGGTGTCAGCTGGAACAGTGCTGGTGTCAGCCAGGACAGTGTCATCAGCGCTGTCATGTTCCCTGCAAGAAGTATGACAATCAATCAATACATCAATCAATCCATCAATTGATCATCCTTCACTTCATCTCTCAAACACCTGTCTAACCACTGTCTGTTAACAGTGTTCACACAACACACACACTGACACACACACACTTACCAAGAGCTGGTGGCGTCCTCCATGGTGATGAAGATGGACTGCAGAGCGTCGCTGGGCGTGGCTCTCAGCTTGGCGTCCACAGCCATCATCTGCTCCATTAAGGTGAGGAACGCCATGGCTTCCTCCTCCCCGGCTTCCGCTGCCTTTGGGTAGAGCTGCATTTACAAACACAGTCAATGACAGTTCAGTCACATTCACCTCACAGCTCATTTGAAAAGCAGCAAATGAACACTAGATATACAGTATTCATGTCTGTCTGTCTGTCTGTCTAACTGGTAGTCATAGCAATTACAATACAAGACTTGTCAAGTGTCAAATGGATCGAAGGTTTAGTCTATCTGTCAGTCTGTCTATCTGTCTGTGAGTTTCTCAGTCCGTCAGTCTGTCTGTCAGTCTGTCCTTCCATTTTGCACTTACACATTAATTTAAACTATGAAAACCAAATCGATGCTGGTCTTGATATGCGGCTCACATAGCCTACAGAAATACTGGACGACTGGACACAGACTTTTGTTAAGAAAATGGTGTTAAGAAAACAGGGAGCACTTACATCACGCAGGCCATGGACGATGGTAGTACGCCTCTCTGTGGACTTGATGCCAGTCAGGGAGGTGTACTCTGCTGGTGTCTAAAGAAACACAGAAAATATAGACCTGTGAGAGACTTCTTCACACACGTTTGAATAAAGAAACACAGAAAACATAGACCTGTGAGAGACTTCTTCACACACGTTTGAATAAAGAAACACAGAAAACATAGACCTGTGAGAGACTTCTTCACACACGTTTGAATAAAGAAACAGTCCAGGGTACATGAGCTTCACCTAATCACCGGTCCTTTATTGAGCCCAGGTGCGGCTGGCAGAGGCCCAATCAGAGCCCCAGGTGTTGCTGGTTAGGTGAGGTTGTCAGAGGAGGACTGAGCTGGTTAGGTAGATGGAGGTGCAGGGGGCACCGGGACTGGAGGTGCAGGTGCACCGGGACTGGAGCTGCGGGGGCCACCAGGACTGGCAGTGCGAGGGGCACCTGCAGCGGAGGAGGTGGTGCAGGGAGCACCTGGGGTGGAGGAGGTGCAGGGTGCACCTGCAGCTGAGGAGGTGCATGGAGCACCTGGAGCTGAGGAGGTGCAGGCAGCACCTGGAGCTGAGGAGGTGCGGGCACCACCTGCAGCGGAGGAGGTGGTGCAGGGAGCACCTGGGGCGGAGGAGGTGCAGGGAGCACCTGGAGCTGAGGAGGTGCGGGCGGCACCTGGAGCTGAGGAGGTGCAGTGTGCACCTGGAGCTGAGGAGGTGCGGGCGGCACCTGGAGCTGAGGAGGTGCAGTGTGCACCTGGAGCTGAGGAGGTGCAGCCTCAGCTCAGACATCATCCTGGGGAAGGCAACACAGCAGGGCCTTCACCCTGGAGACAACTCGCCTCCACTTCTTAAAAGGTCTGAACCCTGCAAGAAAAGCAATTTGACATTTAGTCAAACGACTCGAGCACCCTTCTCAACATTAGGACATATAATTTGAAGCAGAAACCTGAACAGATCACATTTGGCCTTGAATCTTACTTTTTTTCTTGACCTCAGTGATTGGGTCAGCGGTCAACGCCTCCTCAGCTGTCTCAGTGGGACAGGAAGGCTCGTCAGCTGGAACAGTGCTGGTGTCAGCCAGGACAGTGTCATCAGCGCTGTCATGTTCCCTGCAAGAAGTATGACAATCAATCAATACATCAATCAATCCATCAATTGATCATCCTTCACTTCATCTCTCAAACACCTGTCTAACCACTGTCTGTTAACAGTGTTCACACAACACACACACTGACACACACACACTTACCAAGAGCTGGTGGCGTCCTCCATGGTGATGAAGATGGACTGCAGAGCGTCGCTGGGCGTGGCTCTCAGCTTGGCGTCCACAGCCATCATCTGCTCCATTAAGGTGAGGAACGCCATGGCTTCCTCCTCCCCGGCTTCCGCTGCCTTTGGGTAGAGCTGCATTTACAAATACAGTCAATGACAGTTCAGTCACATTCACCTCACAGCTCATTTGAAAAGCAGCAAATGAACACTAGATATACAGTATTCATGTCTGTCTGTCTGTCTGTCTAACTGGTAGTCATAGCAATTACAATACAAGACTTGTCAAGTGTCAAATGGATCGAAGGTTTAGTCTATCTGTCAGTCTGTCTATCTGTCTGTGAGTTTCTCAGTCCGTCAGTCTGTCTGTCAGTCTGTCCTTCCATTTTGCACTTACACATTAATTTAAACTATGAAAACCAAATCGATGCTGGTCTTGATATGCGGCTCACATAGCCTACAGAAATACTGGACGACTGGACACAGACTTTTGTTAAGAAAATGGTGTTAAGAAAACAGGGAGCACTTACATCACGCAGGCCATGGACGATGGTAGTACGCCTCTCTGTGGACTTGATGCCAGTCAGGGAGGTGTACTCTGCTGGTGTCTAAAGAAACACAGAAAATATAGACCTGTGAGAGACTTCTTCACACACGTTTGAATAAAGAAACACAGAAAACATAGACCTGTGAGAGACTTCTTCACACACGTTTGAATAAAGAAACAGTCCAGGGTACATGAGCTTCACCTAATCACCGGTCCTTTATTGAGCCCAGGTGCGGCTGGCAGAGGCCCAATCAGAGCCCCAGGTGTTGCTGGTTAGGTGAGGTTGTCAGAGGAGGACTGAGCTGGTTAGGTAGATGGAGGTGCAGGGGGCACCGGGACTGGAGGTGCAGGTGCACCGGGACTGGAGCTGCGGGGGCCACCAGGACTGGCAGTGCGAGGGGCACCTGCAGCGGAGGAGGTGGTGCAGGGAGCACCTGGGGTGGAGGAGGTGCAGGGTGCACCTGCAGCTGAGGAGGTGCAGGGAGCACCTGGAGCTGAGGAGGTGCAGGCAGCACCTGGAGCTGAGGAGGTGCGGGCACCACCTGCAGCGGAGGAGGTGGTGCAGGGAGCACCTGGGGCGGAGGAGGTGCAGGGAGCACCTGGAGCTGAGGAGGTGCGGACGGCACCTGGAGCTGAGGAGGTGCAGTGTGCACCTGGAGCTGAGGAGGTGCGGGCGGCACCTGGAGCTGAGGAGGTGCAGTGTGCACCTGGAGCTGAGGAGGTGCAGCCTCAGCTCAGACATCATCCTGGGGAAGGCAACACAGCAGGGCCTTCACCCTGGAGACAACTCGCCTCCACTTCTTAAAAGGTCTGAACCCTGCAAGAAAAGCAATTTGACATTTAGTCAAACGACTCGAGCACCCTTCTCAACATTAGGACATATAATTTGAAGCAGAAACCTGAACAGATCACATTTGGCCTTGAATCTTACTTTTTTTCTTGACCTCAGTGATTGGGTCAGCGGTCAACGCCTCCTCAGCTGTCTCAGTGGGACAGGAAGGCTCGTCAGCTGGAACAGTGCTGGTGTCAGCTGGAACAGTGCTGGTGTCAGCCAGGACAGTGTCATCAGCGCTGTCATGTTCCCTGCAAGAAGTATGACAATCAATCAATACATCAATCAATCCATCAATTGATCATCCTTCACTTCATCTCTCAAACACCTGTCTAACCACTGTCTGTTAACAGTGTTCACACAACACACACACTGACACACACACACTTACCAAGAGCTGGTGGCGTCCTCCATGGTGATGAAGATGGACTGCAGAGCGTCGCTGGGCGTGGCTCTCAGCTTGGCGTCCACAGCCATCATCTGCTCCATTAAGGTGAGGAACGCCATGGCTTCCTCCTCCCCGGCTTCCGCTGCCTTTGGGTAGAGCTGCATTTACAAACACAGTCAATGACAGTTCAGTCACATTCACCTCACAGCTCATTTGAAAAGCAGCAAATGAACACTAGATATACAGTATTCATGTCTGTCTGTCTGTCTGTCTAACTGGTAGTCATAGCAATTACAATACAAGACTTGTCAAGTGTCAAATGGATCGAAGGTTTAGTCTATCTGTCAGTCTGTCTATCTGTCTGTGAGTTTCTCAGTCCGTCAGTCTGTCTGTCAGTCTGTCCTTCCATTTTGCACTTACACATTAATTTAAACTATGAAAACCAAATCGATGCTGGTCTTGATATGCGGCTCACATAGCCTACAGAAATACTGGACGACTGGACACAGACTTTTGTTAAGAAAATGGTGTTCAGAAAACAGGGAGCACTTACATCACGCAGGCCATGGACGATGGTAGTACGCCTCTCTGTGGACTTGATGCCAGTCAGGGAGGTGTACTCTGCTGGTGTCTAAAGAAACACAGAAAACATAGACCTGTGAGAGACTTCTTCACACACGTTTGAATAAAGAAACACAGAAAACATAGACCTGTGAGAGACTTCTTCACACACGTTTGAATAAAGAAACAGTCCAGGGTACATGAGCTTCACCTAATCACCGGTCCTTTATTGAGCCCAGGTGCGGCTGGCAGAGGCCCAATCAGAGCCCCAGGTGTTGCTGGTTAGGTGAGGTTGTCAGAGGAGGACTGAGCTGGTTAGGTAGATGGAGGTGCAGGGGGCACCGGGACTGGAGGTGCAGGTGCACCGGGACTGGAGCTGCGGGGGCCACCAGGACTGGCAGTGCGAGGGGCACCTGCAGCGGAGGAGGTGGTGCAGGGAGCACCTGGGGTGGAGGAGGTGCAGGGTGCACCTGCAGCTGAGGAGGTGCAGGGAGCACCTGGAGCTGAGGAGGTGCAGGCAGCACCTGGAGCTGAGGAGGTGCGGGCACCACCTGCAGCGGAGGAGGTGGTGCAGGGAGCACCTGGGGCGGAGGAGGTGCAGGGAGCACCTGGAGCTGAGGAGGTGCGGGCGGCACCTGGAGCTGAGGAGGTGCAGTGTGCACCTGGAGCTGAGGAGGTGCGGGCGGCACCTGGAGCTGAGGAGGTGCAGTGTGCACCTGGAGCTGAGGAGGTGCAGCCTCAGCTCAGACATCATCCTGGGGAAGGCAACACAGCAGGGCCTTCACCCTGGAGACAACTCGCCTCCACTTCTTAAAAGGTCTGAACCCTGCAAGAAAAGCAATTTGACATTTAGTCAAACGACTCGAGCACCCTTCTCAACATTAGGACATATAATTTGAAGCAGAAACCTGAACAGATCACATTTGGCCTTGAATCTTACTTTTTTTCTTGACCTCAGTGATTGGGTCAGCGGTCAACGCCTCCTCAGCTGTCTCAGTGGGACAGGAAGGCTCGTCAGCTGGAACAGTGCTGGTGTCAGCTGGAACAGTGCTGGTGTCAGCCAGGACAGTGTCATCAGCGCTGTCATGTTCCCTGCAAGAAGTATGACAATCAATCAATACATCAATCAATCCATCAATTGATCATCCTTCACTTCATCTCTCAAACACCTGTCTAACCACTGTCTGTTAACAGTGTTCACACAACACACACACTGACACACACACACTTACCAAGAGCTGGTGGCGTCCTCCATGGTGATGAAGATGGACTGCAGAGCGTCGCTGGGCGTGGCTCTCAGCTTGGCGTCCACAGCCATCATCTGCTCCATTAAGGTGAGGAACGCCATGGCTTCCTCCTCCCCGGCTTCCGCTGCCTTTGGGTAGAGCTGCATTTACAAACACAGTCAATGACAGTTCAGTCACATTCACCTCACAGCTCATTTGAAAAGCAGCAAATGAACACTAGATATACAGTATTCATGTCTGTCTGTCTGTCTGTCTAACTGGTAGTCATAGCAATTACAATACAAGACTTGTCAAGTGTCAAATGGATCGAAGGTTTAGTCTATCTGTCAGTCTGTCTATCTGTCTGTGAGTTTCTCAGTCCGTCAGTCTGTCTGTCAGTCTGTCCTTCCATTTTGCACTTACACATTAATTTAAACTATGAAAACCAAATCGATGCTGGTCTTGATATGCGGCTCACATAGCCTACAGAAATACTGGACGACTGGACACAGACTTTTGTTAAGAAAATGGTGTTCAGAAAACAGGGAGCACTTACATCACGCAGGCCATGGACGATGGTAGTACGCCTCTCTGTGGACTTGATGCCAGTCAGGGAGGTGTACTCTGCTGGTGTCTAAAGAAACACAGAAAACATAGACCTGTGAGAGACTTCTTCACACACGTTTGAATAAAGAAACACAGAAAACATAGACCTGTGAGAGACTTCTTCACACACGTTTGAATAAAGAAACAGTCCAGGGTACATGAGCTTCACCTAATCACCGGTCCTTTATTGAGCCCAGGTGCGGCTGGCAGAGGCCCAATCAGAGCCCCAGGTGTTGCTGGTTAGGTGAGGTTGTCAGAGGAGGACTGAGCTGGTTAGGTAGATGGAGGTGCAGGGGGCACCGGGACTGGAGGTGCAGGTGCACCGGGACTGGAGCTGCGGGGGCCACCAGGACTGGCAGTGCGAGGGGCACCTGCAGCGGAGGAGGTGGTGCAGGGAGCACCTGGGGTGGAGGAGGTGCAGGGTGCACCTGCAGCTGAGGAGGTGCAGGGAGCACCTGGAGCTGAGGAGGTGCAGGCAGCACCTGGAGCTGAGGAGGTGCGGGCACCACCTGCAGCGGAGGAGGTGGTGCAGGGAGCACCTGGGGCGGAGGAGGTGCAGGGAGCACCTGGAGCTGAGGAGGTGCGGGCGGCACCTGGAGCTGAGGAGGTGCAGTGTGCACCTGGAGCTGAGGAGGTGCGGGCGGCACCTGGAGCTGAGGAGGTGCAGTGTGCACCTGGAGCTGAGGAGGTGCAGCCTCAGCTCAGACATCATCCTGGGGAAGGCAACACAGCAGGGCCTTCACCCTGGAGACAACTCGCCTCCACTTCTTAAAAGGTCTGAACCCTGCAAGAAAAGCAATTTGACATTTAGTCAAACGACTCGAGCACCCTTCTCAACATTAGGACATATAATTTGAAGCAGAAACCTGAACAGATCACATTTGGCCTTGAATCTTACTTTTTTTCTTGACCTCAGTGATTGGGTCAGCGGTCAACGCCTCCTCAGCTGTCTCAGTGGGACAGGAAGGCTCGTCAGCTGGAACAGTGCTGGTGTCAGCTGGAACAGTGCTGGTGTCAGCCAGGACAGTGTCATCAGCGCTGTCATGTTCCCTGCAAGAAGTATGACAATCAATCAATACATCAATCAATCCATCAATTGATCATCCTTCACTTCATCTCTCAAACACCTGTCTAACCACTGTCTGTTAACAGTGTTCACACAACACACACACTGACACACACACACTTACCAAGAGCTGGTGGCGTCCTCCATGGTGATGAAGATGGACTGCAGAGCGTCGCTGGGCGTGGCTCTCAGCTTGGCGTCCACAGCCATCATCTGCTCCATTAAGGTGAGGAACGCCATGGCTTCCTCCTCCCCGGCTTCCGCTGCCTTTGGGTAGAGCTGCATTTACAAACACAGTCAATGACAGTTCAGTCACATTCACCTCACAGCTCATTTGAAAAGCAGCAAATGAACACTAGATATACAGTATTCATGTCTGTCTGTCTGTCTGTCTAACTGGTAGTCATAGCAATTACAATACAAGACTTGTCAAGTGTCAAATGGATCGAAGGTTTAGTCTATCTGTCAGTCTGTCTATCTGTCTGTGAGTTTCTCAGTCCGTCAGTCTGTCTGTCAGTCTGTCCTTCCATTTTGCACTTACACATTAATTTAAACTATGAAAACCAAATCGATGCTGGTCTTGATATGCGGCTCACATAGCCTACAGAAATACTGGACGACTGGACACAGACTTTTGTTAAGAAAATGGTGTTCAGAAAACAGGGAGCACTTACATCACGCAGGCCATGGACGATGGTAGTACGCCTCTCTGTGGACTTGATGCCAGTCAGGGAGGTGTACTCTGCTGGTGTCTAAAGAAACACAGAAAACATAGACCTGTGAGAGACTTCTTCACACACGTTTGAATAAAGAAACACAGAAAACATAGACCTGTGAGAGACTTCTTCACACACGTTTGAATAAAGAAACAGTCCAGGGTACATGAGCTTCACCTAATCACCGGTCCTTTATTGAGCCCAGGTGCGGCTGGCAGAGGCCCAATCAGAGCCCCAGGTGTTGCTGGTTAGGTGAGGTTGTCAGAGGAGGACTGAGCTGGTTAGGTAGATGGAGGTGCAGGGGGCACCGGGACTGGAGGTGCAGGTGCACCGGGACTGGAGCTGCGGGGGCCACCAGGACTGGCAGTGCGAGGGGCACCTGCAGCGGAGGAGGTGGTGCAGGGAGCACCTGGGGTGGAGGAGGTGCAGGGTGCACCTGCAGCTGAGGAGGTGCAGGGAGCACCTGGAGCTGAGGAGGTGCAGGCAGCACCTGGAGCTGAGGAGGTGCGGGCACCACCTGCAGCGGAGGAGGTGGTGCAGGGAGCACCTGGGGCGGAGGAGGTGCAGGGAGCACCTGGAGCTGAGGAGGTGCGGGCGGCACCTGGAGCTGAGGAGGTGCAGTGTGCACCTGGAGCTGAGGAGGTGCGGGCGGCACCTGGAGCTGAGGAGGTGCAGTGTGCACCTGGAGCTGAGGAGGTGCAGCCTCAGCTCAGACATCATCCTGGGGAAGGCAACACAGCAGGGCCTTCACCCTGGAGACAACTCGCCTCCACTTCTTAAAAGGTCTGAACCCTGCAAGAAAAGCAATTTGACATTTAGTCAAACGACTCGAGCACCCTTCTCAACATTAGGACATATAATTTGAAGCAGAAACCTGAACAGATCACATTTGGCCTTGAATCTTACTTTTTTTCTTGACCTCAGTGATTGGGTCAGCGGTCAACGCCTCCTCAGCTGTCTCAGTGGGACAGGAAGGCTCGTCAGCTGGAACAGTGCTGGTGTCAGCTGGAACAGTGCTGGTGTCAGCCAGGACAGTGTCATCAGCGCTGTCATGTTCCCTGCAAGAAGTATGACAATCAATCAATACATCAATCAATCCATCAATTGATCATCCTTCACTTCATCTCTCAAACACCTGTCTAACCACTGTCTGTTAACAGTGTTCACACAACACACACACTGACACACACACACTTACCAAGAGCTGGTGGCGTCCTCCATGGTGATGAAGATGGACTGCAGAGCGTCGCTGGGCGTGGCTCTCAGCTTGGCGTCCACAGCCATCATCTGCTCCATTAAGGTGAGGAACGCCATGGCTTCCTCCTCCCCGGCTTCCGCTGCCTTTGGGTAGAGCTGCATTTACAAACACAGTCAATGACAGTTCAGTCACATTCACCTCACAGCTCATTTGAAAAGCAGCAAATGAACACTAGATATACAGTATTCATGTCTGTCTGTCTGTCTGTCTAACTGGTAGTCATAGCAATTACAATACAAGACTTGTCAAGTGTCAAATGGATCGAAGGTTTAGTCTATCTGTCAGTCTGTCTATCTGTCTGTGAGTTTCTCAGTCCGTCAGTCTGTCTGTCAGTCTGTCCTTCCATTTTGCACTTACACATTAATTTAAACTATGAAAACCAAATCGATGCTGGTCTTGATATGCGGCTCACATAGCCTACAGAAATACTGGACGACTGGACACAGACTTTTGTTAAGAAAATGGTGTTAAGAAAACAGGGAGCACTTACATCACGCAGGCCATGGACGATGGTAGTACGCCTCTCTGTGGACTTGATGCCAGTCAGGGAGGTGTACTCTGCTGGTGTCTAAAGAAACACAGAAAACATAGACCTGTGAGAGACTTCTTCACACACGTTTGAATAAAGAAACACAGAAAACATAGACCTGTGAGAGACTTCTTCACACACGTTTGAATAAAGAAACAGTCCAGGGTACATGAGCTTCACCTAATCACCGGTCCTTTATTGAGCCCAGGTGCGGCTGGCAGAGGCCCAATCAGAGCCCCAGGTGTTGCTGGTTAGGTGAGGTTGTCAGAGGAGGACTGAGCTGGTTAGGTAGATGGAGGTGCAGGGGGCACCGGGACTGGAGGTGCAGGTGCACCGGGACTGGAGCTGCGGGGGCCACCAGGACTGGCAGTGCGAGGGGCACCTGCAGCGGAGGAGGTGGTGCAGGGAGCACCTGGGGTGGAGGAGGTGCAGGGTGCACCTGCAGCTGAGGAGGTGCAGGGAGCACCTGGAGCTGAGGAGGTGCAGGCAGCACCTGGAGCTGAGGAGGTGCGGGCACCACCTGCAGCGGAGGAGGTGGTGCAGGGAGCACCTGGGGCGGAGGAGGTGCAGGGAGCACCTGGAGCTGAGGAGGTGCGGGCGGCACCTGGAGCTGAGGAGGTGCAGTGTGCACCTGGAGCTGAGGAGGTGCGGGCGGCACCTGGAGCTGAGGAGGTGCAGTGTGCACCTGGAGCTGAGGAGGTGCAGCCTCAGCTCAGACATCATCCTGGGGAAGGCAACACAGCAGGGCCTTCACCCTGGAGACAACTCGCCTCCACTTCTTAAAAGGTCTGAACCCTGCAAGAAAAGCAATTTGACATTTAGTCAAACGACTCGAGCACCCTTCTCAACATTAGGACATATAATTTGAAGCAGAAACCTGAACAGATCACATTTGGCCTTGAATCTTACTTTTTTTCTTGACCTCAGTGATTGGGTCAGCGGTCAACGCCTCCTCAGCTGTCTCAGTGGGACAGGAAGGCTCGTCAGCTGGAACAGTGCTGGTGTCAGCTGGAACAGTGCTGGTGTCAGCCAGGACAGTGTCATCAGCGCTGTCATGTTCCCTGCAAGAAGTATGACAATCAATCAATACATCAATCAATCCATCAATTGATCATCCTTCACTTCATCTCTCAAACACCTGTCTAACCACTGTCTGTTAACAGTGTTCACACAACACACACACTGACACACACACACTTACCAAGAGCTGGTGGCGTCCTCCATGGTGATGAAGATGGACTGCAGAGCGTCGCTGGGCGTGGCTCTCAGCTTGGCGTCCACAGCCATCATCTGCTCCATTAAGGTGAGGAACGCCATGGCTTCCTCCTCCCCGGCTTCCGCTGCCTTTGGGTAGAGCTGCATTTACAAACACAGTCAATGACAGTTCAGTCACATTCACCTCACAGCTCATTTGAAAAGCAGCAAATGAACACTAGATATACAGTATTCATGTCTGTCTGTCTGTCTGTCTAACTGGTAGTCATAGCAATTACAATACAAGACTTGTCAAGTGTCAAATGGATCGAAGGTTTAGTCTATCTGTCAGTCTGTCTATCTGTCTGTGAGTTTCTCAGTCCGTCAGTCTGTCTGTCAGTCTGTCCTTCCATTTTGCACTTACACATTAATTTAAACTATGAAAACCAAATCGATGCTGGTCTTGATATGCGGCTCACATAGCCTACAGAAATACTGGACGACTGGACACAGACTTTTGTTAAGAAAATGGTGTTAAGAAAACAGGGAGCACTTACATCACGCAGGCCATGGACGATGGTAGTACGCCTCTCTGTGGACTTGATGCCAGTCAGGGAGGTGTACTCTGCTGGTGTCTAAAGAAACACAGAAAACATAGACCTGTGAGAGACTTCTTCACACACGTTTGAATAAAGAAACACAGAAAACATAGACCTGTGAGAGACTTCTTCACACACGTTTGAATAAAGAAACAGTCCAGGGTACATGAGCTTCACCTAATCACCGGTCCTTTATTGAGCCCAGGTGCGGCTGGCAGAGGCCCAATCAGAGCCCCAGGTGTTGCTGGTTAGGTGAGGTTGTCAGAGGAGGACTGAGCTGGTTAGGTAGATGGAGGTGCAGGGGGCACCGGGACTGGAGGTGCAGGTGCACCGGGACTGGAGCTGCGGGGGCCACCAGGACTGGCAGTGCGAGGGGCACCTGCAGCGGAGGAGGTGGTGCAGGGAGCACCTGGGGTGGAGGAGGTGCAGGGTGCACCTGCAGCTGAGGAGGTGCAGGGAGCACCTGGAGCTGAGGAGGTGCAGGCAGCACCTGGAGCTGAGGAGGTGCGGGCACCACCTGCAGCGGAGGAGGTGGTGCAGGGAGCACCTGGGGCGGAGGAGGTGCAGGGAGCACCTGGAGCTGAGGAGGTGCGGGCGGCACCTGGAGCTGAGGAGGTGCAGTGTGCACCTGGAGCTGAGGAGGTGCGGGCGGCACCTGGAGCTGAGGAGGTGCAGTGTGCACCTGGAGCTGAGGAGGTGCAGCCTCAGCTCAGACATCATCCTGGGGAAGGCAACACAGCAGGGCCTTCACCCTGGAGACAACTCGCCTCCACTTCTTAAAAGGTCTGAACCCTGCAAGAAAAGCAATTTGACATTTAGTCAAACGACTCGAGCACCCTTCTCAACATTAGGACATATAATTTGAAGCAGAAACCTGAACAGATCACATTTGGCCTTGAATCTTACTTTTTTTCTTGACCTCAGTGATTGGGTCAGCGGTCAACGCCTCCTCAGCTGTCTCAGTGGGACAGGAAGGCTCGTCAGCTGGAACAGTGCTGGTGTCAGCTGGAACAGTGCTGGTGTCAGCCAGGACAGTGTCATCAGCGCTGTCATGTTCCCTGCAAGAAGTATGACAATCAATCAATACATCAATCAATCCATCAATTGATCATCCTTCACTTCATCTCTCAAACACCTGTCTAACCACTGTCTGTTAACAGTGTTCACACAACACACACACTGACACACACACACTTACCAAGAGCTGGTGGCGTCCTCCATGGTGATGAAGATGGACTGCAGAGCGTCGCTGGGCGTGGCTCTCAGCTTGGCGTCCACAGCCATCATCTGCTCCATTAAGGTGAGGAACGCCATGGCTTCCTCCTCCCCGGCTTCCGCTGCCTTTGGGTAGAGCTGCATTTACAAACACAGTCAATGACAGTTCAGTCACATTCACCTCACAGCTCATTTGAAAAGCAGCAAATGAACACTAGATATACAGTATTCATGTCTGTCTGTCTGTCTGTCTAACTGGTAGTCATAGCAATTACAATACAAGACTTGTCAAGTGTCAAATGGATCGAAGGTTTAGTCTATCTGTCAGTCTGTCTATCTGTCTGTGAGTTTCTCAGTCCGTCAGTCTGTCTGTCAGTCTGTCCTTCCATTTTGCACTTACACATTAATTTAAACTATGAAAACCAAATCGATGCTGGTCTTGATATGCGGCTCACATAGCCTACAGAAATACTGGACGACTGGACACAGACTTTTGTTAAGAAAATGGTGTTAAGAAAACAGGGAGCACTTACATCACGCAGGCCATGGACGATGGTAGTACGCCTCTCTGTGGACTTGATGCCAGTCAGGGAGGTGTACTCTGCTGGTGTCTAAAGAAACACAGAAAACATAGACCTGTGAGAGACTTCTTCACACACGTTTGAATAAAGAAACACAGAAAACATAGACCTGTGAGAGACTTCTTCACACACGTTTGAATAAAGAAACAGTCCAGGGTACATGAGCTTCACCTAATCACCGGTCCTTTATTGAGCCCAGGTGCGGCTGGCAGAGGCCCAATCAGAGCCCCAGGTGTTGCTGGTTAGGTGAGGTTGTCAGAGGAGGACTGAGCTGGTTAGGTAGATGGAGGTGCAGGGGGCACCGGGACTGGAGGTGCAGGTGCACCGGGACTGGAGCTGCGGGGGCCACCAGGACTGGCAGTGCGAGGGGCACCTGCAGCGGAGGAGGTGGTGCAGGGAGCACCTGGGGTGGAGGAGGTGCAGGGTGCACCTGCAGCTGAGGAGGTGCAGGGAGCACCTGGAGCTGAGGAGGTGCAGGCAGCACCTGGAGCTGAGGAGGTGCGGGCACCACCTGCAGCGGAGGAGGTGGTGCAGGGAGCACCTGGGGCGGAGGAGGTGCAGGGAGCACCTGGAGCTGAGGAGGTGCGGGCGGCACCTGGAGCTGAGGAGGTGCAGTGTGCACCTGGAGCTGAGGAGGTGCGGGCGGCACCTGGAGCTGAGGAGGTGCAGTGTGCACCTGGAGCTGAGGAGGTGCAGCCTCAGCTCAGACATCATCCTGGGGAAGGCAACACAGCAGGGCCTTCACCCTGGAGACAACTCGCCTCCACTTCTTAAAAGGTCTGAACCCTGCAAGAAAAGCAATTTGACATTTAGTCAAACGACTCGAGCACCCTTCTCAACATTAGGACATATAATTTGAAGCAGAAACCTGAACAGATCACATTTGGCCTTGAATCTTACTTTTTTTCTTGACCTCAGTGATTGGGTCAGCGGTCAACGCCTCCTCAGCTGTCTCAGTGGGACAGGAAGGCTCGTCAGCTGGAACAGTGCTGGTGTCAGCTGGAACAGTGCTGGTGTCAGCCAGGACAGTGTCATCAGCGCTGTCATGTTCCCTGCAAGAAGTATGACAATCAATCAATACATCAATCAATCCATCAATTGATCATCCTTCACTTCATCTCTCAAACACCTGTCTAACCACTGTCTGTTAACAGTGTTCACACAACACACACACTGACACACACACACTTACCAAGAGCTGGTGGCGTCCTCCATGGTGATGAAGATGGACTGCAGAGCGTCGCTGGGCGTGGCTCTCAGCTTGGCGTCCACAGCCATCATCTGCTCCATTAAGGTGAGGAACGCCATGGCTTCCTCCTCCCCGGCTTCCGCTGCCTTTGGGTAGAGCTGCATTTACAAACACAGTCAATGACAGTTCAGTCACATTCACCTCACAGCTCATTTGAAAAGCAGCAAATGAACACTAGATATACAGTATTCATGTCTGTCTGTCTGTCTGTCTAACTGGTAGTCATAGCAATTACAATACAAGACTTGTCAAGTGTCAAATGGATCGAAGGTTTAGTCTATCTGTCAGTCTGTCTATCTGTCTGTGAGTTTCTCAGTCCGTCAGTCTGTCTGTCAGTCTGTCCTTCCATTTTGCACTTACACATTAATTTAAACTATGAAAACCAAATCGATGCTGGTCTTGATATGCGGCTCACATAGCCTACAGAAATACTGGACGACTGGACACATACTTTTGTTAAGAAAATGGTGTTAAGAAAACAGGGAGCACTTACATCACGCAGGCCATGGACGATGGTAGTACGCCTCTCTGTGGACTTGATGCCAGTCAGGGAGGTGTACTCTGCTGGTGTCTAAAGAAACACAGAAAATATAGACCTGTGAGAGACTTCTTCACACACGTTTGAATAAAGAAACACAGAAAACATAGACCTGTGAGAGACTTCTTCACACACGTTTGAATAAAGAAACACAGAAAACATAGACCTGTGAGAGACTTCTTCACACACGTTTGAATAAAGAAACAGTCCAGGGTACATGAGCTTCACCTAATCACCGGTCCTTTATTGAGCCCAGGTGCGGCTGGCAGAGGCCCAATCAGAGCCCCAGGTGTTGCTGGTTAGGTGAGGTTGTCAGAGGAGGACTGAGCTGGTTAGGTAGATGGAGGTGCAGGGGGCACCGGGACTGGAGGTGCAGGTGCACCGGGACTGGAGCTGCGGGGGCCACCAGGACTGGCAGTGCGAGGGGCACCTGCAGCGGAGGAGGTGGTGCAGGGAGCACCTGGGGTGGAGGAGGTGCAGGGTGCACCTGCAGCTGAGGAGGTGCAGGGAGCACCTGGAGCTGAGGAGGTGCAGGCAGCACCTGGAGCTGAGGAGGTGCGGGCACCACCTGCAGCGGAGGAGGTGGTGCAGGGAGCACCTGGGGCGGAGGAGGTGCAGGGAGCACCTGGAGCTGAGGAGGTGCGGGCGGCACCTGGAGCTGAGGAGGTGCAGTGTGCACCTGGAGCTGAGGAGGTGCGGGCGGCACCTGGAGCTGAGGAGGTGCAGTGTGCACCTGGAGCTGAGGAGGTGCAGCCTCAGCTCAGACATCATCCTGGGGAAGGCAACACAGCAGGGCCTTCACCCTGGAGACAACTCGCCTCCACTTCTTAAAAGGTCTGAACCCTGCAAGAAAAGCAATTTGACATTTAGTCAAACGACTCGAGCACCCTTCTCAACATTAGGACATATAATTTGAAGCAGAAACCTGAACAGATCACATTTGGCCTTGAATCTTACTTTTTTTCTTGACCTCAGTGATTGGGTCAGCGGTCAACGCCTCCTCAGCTGTCTCAGTGGGACAGGAAGGCTCGTCAGCTGGAACAGTGCTGGTGTCAGCTGGAACAGTGCTGGTGTCAGCCAGGACAGTGTCATCAGCGCTGTCATGTTCCCTGCAAGAAGTATGACAATCAATCAATACATCAATCAATCCATCAATTGATCATCCTTCACTTCATCTCTCAAACACCTGTCTAACCACTGTCTGTTAACAGTGTTCACACAACACACACACTGACACACACACACTTACCAAGAGCTGGTGGCGTCCTCCATGGTGATGAAGATGGACTGCAGAGCGTCGCTGGGCGTGGCTCTCAGCTTGGCGTCCACAGCCATCATCTGCTCCATTAAGGTGAGGAACGCCATGGCTTCCTCCTCCCCGGCTTCCGCTGCCTTTGGGTAGAGCTGCATTTACAAACACAGTCAATGACAGTTCAGTCACATTCACCTCACAGCTCATTTGAAAAGCAGCAAATGAACACTAGATATACAGTATTCATGTCTGTCTGTCTGTCTGTCTAACTGGTAGTCATAGCAATTACAATACAAGACTTGTCAAGTGTCAAATGGATCGAAGGTTTAGTCTATCTGTCAGTCTGTCTATCTGTCTGTGAGTTTCTCAGTCCGTCAGTCTGTCTGTCAGTCTGTCCTTCCATTTTGCACTTACACATTAATTTAAACTATGAAAACCAAATCGATGCTGGTCTTGATATGCGGCTCACATAGCCTACAGAAATACTGGACGACTGGACACAGACTTTTGTTAAGAAAATGGTGTTAAGAAAACAGGGAGCACTTACATCACGCAGGCCATGGACGATGGTAGTACGCCTCTCTGTGGACTTGATGCCAGTCAGGGAGGTGTACTCTGCTGGTGTCTAAAGAAACACAGAAAATATAGACCTGTGAGAGACTTCTTCACACACGTTTGAATAAAGAAACACAGAAAACATAGACCTGTGAGAGACTTCTTCACACACGTTTGAATAAAGAAACACAGAAAACATAGACCTGTGAGAGACTTCTTCACACACGTTTGAATAAAGAAACAGTCCAGGGTACATGAGCTTCACCTAATCACCGGTCCTTTATTGAGCCCAGGTGCGGCTGGCAGAGGCCCAATCAGAGCCCCAGGTGTTGCTGGTTAGGTGAGGTTGTCAGAGGAGGACTGAGCTGGTTAGGTAGATGGAGGTGCAGGGGGCACCGGGACTGGAGGTGCAGGTGCACCGGGACTGGAGCTGCGGGGGCCACCAGGACTGGCAGTGCGAGGGGCACCTGCAGCGGAGGAGGTGGTGCAGGGAGCACCTGGGGTGGAGGAGGTGCAGGGTGCACCTGCAGCTGAGGAGGTGCATGGAGCACCTGGAGCTGAGGAGGTGCAGGCAGCACCTGGAGCTGAGGAGGTGCGGGCACCACCTGCAGCGGAGGAGGTGGTGCAGGGAGCACCTGGGGCGGAGGAGGTGCAGGGAGCACCTGGAGCTGAGGAGGTGCGGGCGGCACCTGGAGCTGAGGAGGTGCAGTGTGCACCTGGAGCTGAGGAGGTGCGGGCGGCACCTGGAGCTGAGGAGGTGCAGTGTGCACCTGGAGCTGAGGAGGTGCAGCCTCAGCTCAGACATCATCCTGGGGAAGGCAACACAGCAGGGCCTTCACCCTGGAGACAACTCGCCTCCACTTCTTAAAAGGTCTGAACCCTGCAAGAAAAGCAATTTGACATTTAGTCAAACGACTCGAGCACCCTTCTCAACATTAGGACATATAATTTGAAGCAGAAACCTGAACAGATCACATTTGGCCTTGAATCTTACTTTTTTTCTTGACCTCAGTGATTGGGTCAGCGGTCAACGCCTCCTCAGCTGTCTCAGTGGGACAGGAAGGCTCGTCAGCTGGAACAGTGCTGGTGTCAGCTGGAACAGTGCTGGTGTCAGCCAGGACAGTGTCATCAGCGCTGTCATGTTCCCTGCAAGAAGTATGACAATCAATCAATACATCAATCAATCCATCAATTGATCATCCTTCACTTCATCTCTCAAACACCTGTCTAACCACTGTCTGTTAACAGTGTTCACACAACACACACACTGACACACACACACTTACCAAGAGCTGGTGGCGTCCTCCATGGTGATGAAGATGGACTGCAGAGCGTCGCTGGGCGTGGCTCTCAGCTTGGCGTCCACAGCCATCATCTGCTCCATTAAGGTGAGGAACGCCATGGCTTCCTCCTCCCCGGCTTCCGCTGCCTTTGGGTAGAGCTGCATTTACAAACACAGTCAATGACAGTTCAGTCACATTCACCTCACAGCTCATTTGAAAAGCAGCAAATGAACACTAGATATACAGTATTCATGTCTGTCTGTCTGTCTGTCTAACTGGTAGTCATAGCAATTACAATACAAGACTTGTCAAGTGTCAAATGGATCGAAGGTTTAGTCTATCTGTCAGTCTGTCTATCTGTCTGTGAGTTTCTCAGTCCGTCAGTCTGTCTGTCAGTCTGTCCTTCCATTTTGCACTTACACATTAATTTAAACTATGAAAACCAAATCGATGCTGGTCTTGATATGCGGCTCACATAGCCTACAGAAATACTGGACGACTGGACACAGACTTTTGTTAAGAAAATGGTGTTAAGAAAACAGGGAGCACTTACATCACGCAGGCCATGGACGATGGTAGTACGCCTCTCTGTGGACTTGATGCCAGTCAGGGAGGTGTACTCTGCTGGTGTCTAAAGAAACACAGAAAATATAGACCTGTGAGAGACTTCTTCACACACGTTTGAATAAAGAAACACAGAAAACATAGACCTGTGAGAGACTTCTTCACACACGTTTGAATAAAGAAACACAGAAAACATAGACCTGTGAGAGACTTCTTCACACACGTTTGAATAAAGAAACAGTCCAGGGTACATGAGCTTCACCTAATCACCGGTCCTTTATTGAGCCCAGGTGCGGCTGGCAGAGGCCCAATCAGAGCCCCAGGTGTTGCTGGTTAGGTGAGGTTGTCAGAGGAGGACTGAGCTGGTTAGGTAGATGGAGGTGCAGGGGGCACCGGGACTGGAGGTGCAGGTGCACCGGGACTGGAGCTGCGGGGGCCACCAGGACTGGCAGTGCGAGGGGCACCTGCAGCGGAGGAGGTGGTGCAGGGAGCACCTGGGGTGGAGGAGGTGCAGGGTGCACCTGCAGCTGAGGAGGTGCATGGAGCACCTGGAGCTGAGGAGGTGCAGGCAGCACCTGGAGCTGAGGAGGTGCGGGCACCACCTGCAGCGGAGGAGGTGGTGCAGGGAGCACCTGGGGCGGAGGAGGTGCAGGGAGCACCTGGAGCTGAGGAGGTGCGGGCGGCACCTGGAGCTGAGGAGGTGCAGTGTGCACCTGGAGCTGAGGAGGTGCGGGCGGCACCTGGAGCTGAGGAGGTGCAGTGTGCACCTGGAGCTGAGGAGGTGCAGCCTCAGCTCAGACATCATCCTGGGGAAGGCAACACAGCAGGGCCTTCACCCTGGAGACAACTCGCCTCCACTTCTTAAAAGGTCTGAACCCTGCAAGAAAAGCAATTTGACATTTAGTCAAACGACTCGAGCACCCTTCTCAACATTAGGACATATAATTTGAAGCAGAAACCTGAACAGATCACATTTGGCCTTGAATCTTACTTTTTTTCTTGACCTCAGTGATTGGGTCAGCGGTCAACGCCTCCTCAGCTGTCTCAGTGGGACAGGAAGGCTCGTCAGCTGGAACAGTGCTGGTGTCAGCCAGGACAGTGTCATCAGCGCTGTCATGTTCCCTGCAAGAAGTATGACAATCAATCAATACATCAATCAATCCATCAATTGATCATCCTTCACTTCATCTCTCAAACACCTGTCTAACCACTGTCTGTTAACAGTGTTCACACAACACACACACTGACACACACACACTTACCAAGAGCTGGTGGCGTCCTCCATGGTGATGAAGATGGACTGCAGAGCGTCGCTGGGCGTGGCTCTCAGCTTGGCGTCCACAGCCATCATCTGCTCCATTAAGGTGAGGAACGCCATGGCTTCCTCCTCCCCGGCTTCCGCTGCCTTTGGGTAGAGCTGCATTTACAAACACAGTCAATGACAGTTCAGTCACATTCACCTCACAGCTCATTTGAAAAGCAGCAAATGAACACTAGATATACAGTATTCATGTCTGTCTGTCTGTCTGTCTAACTGGTAGTCATAGCAATTACAATACAAGACTTGTCAAGTGTCAAATGGATCGAAGGTTTAGTCTATCTGTCAGTCTGTCTATCTGTCTGTGAGTTTCTCAGTCCGTCAGTCTGTCTGTCAGTCTGTCCTTCCATTTTGCACTTACACATTAATTTAAACTATGAAAACCAAATCGATGCTGGTCTTGATATGCGGCTCACATAGCCTACAGAAATACTGGACGACTGGACACAGACTTTTGTTAAGAAAATGGTGTTAAGAAAACAGGGAGCACTTACATCACGCAGGCCATGGACGATGGTAGTACGCCTCTCTGTGGACTTGATGCCAGTCAGGGAGGTGTACTCTGCTGGTGTCTAAAGAAACACAGAAAATATAGACCTGTGAGAGACTTCTTCACACACGTTTGAATAAAGAAACACAGAAAACATAGACCTGTGAGAGACTTCTTCACACACGTTTGAATAAAGAAACAGTCCAGGGTACATGAGCTTCACCTAATCACCGGTCCTTTATTGAGCCCAGGTGCGGCTGGCAGAGGCCCAATCAGAGCCCCAGGTGTTGCTGGTTAGGTGAGGTTGTCAGAGGAGGACTGAGCTGGTTAGGTAGATGGAGGTGCAGGGGGCACCGGGACTGGAGGTGCAGGTGCACCGGGACTGGAGCTGCGGGGGCCACCAGGACTGGCAGTGCGAGGGGCACCTGCAGCGGAGGAGGTGGTGCAGGGAGCACCTGGGGTGGAGGAGGTGCAGGGTGCACCTGCAGCTGAGGAGGTGCAGGGAGCACCTGGAGCTGAGGAGGTGCAGGCAGCACCTGGAGCTGAGGAGGTGCGGGCACCACCTGCAGCGGAGGAGGTGGTGCAGGGAGCACCTGGGGCGGAGGAGGTGCAGGGAGCACCTGGAGCTGAGGAGGTGCGGACGGCACCTGGAGCTGAGGAGGTGCAGTGTGCACCTGGAGCTGAGGAGGTGCGGGCGGCACCTGGAGCTGAGGAGGTGCAGTGTGCACCTGGAGCTGAGGAGGTGCAGCCTCAGCTCAGACATCATCCTGGGGAAGGCAACACAGCAGGGCCTTCACCCTGGAGACAACTCGCCTCCACTTCTTAAAAGGTCTGAACCCTGCAAGAAAAGCAATTTGACATTTAGTCAAACGACTCGAGCACCCTTCTCAACATTAGGACATATAATTTGAAGCAGAAACCTGAACAGATCACATTTGGCCTTGAATCTTACTTTTTTTCTTGACCTCAGTGATTGGGTCAGCGGTCAACGCCTCCTCAGCTGTCTCAGTGGGACAGGAAGGCTCGTCAGCTGGAACAGTGCTGGTGTCAGCTGGAACAGTGCTGGTGTCAGCCAGGACAGTGTCATCAGCGCTGTCATGTTCCCTGCAAGAAGTATGACAATCAATCAATACATCAATCAATCCATCAATTGATCATCCTTCACTTCATCTCTCAAACACCTGTCTAACCACTGTCTGTTAACAGTGTTCACACAACACACACACTGACACACACACACTTACCAAGAGCTGGTGGCGTCCTCCATGGTGATGAAGATGGACTGCAGAGCGTCGCTGGGCGTGGCTCTCAGCTTGGCGTCCACAGCCATCATCTGCTCCATTAAGGTGAGGAACGCCATGGCTTCCTCCTCCCCGGCTTCCGCTGCCTTTGGGTAGAGCTGCATTTACAAACACAGTCAATGACAGTTCAGTCACATTCACCTCACAGCTCATTTGAAAAGCAGCAAATGAACACTAGATATACAGTATTCATGTCTGTCTGTCTGTCTGTCTAACTGGTAGTCATAGCAATTACAATACAAGACTTGTCAAGTGTCAAATGGATCGAAGGTTTAGTCTATCTGTCAGTCTGTCTATCTGTCTGTGAGTTTCTCAGTCCGCCAGTCTGTCTGTCAGTCTGTCCTTCCATTTTGCACTTACACATTAATTTAAACTATGAAAACCAAATCGATGCTGGTCTTGATATGCGGCTCACATAGCCTACAGAAATACTGGACGACTGGACACAGACTTTTGTTAAGAAAATGGTGTTAAGAAAACAGGGAGCACTTACATCACGCAGGCCATGGACGATGGTAGTACGCCTCTCTGTGGACTTGATGCCAGTCAGGGAGGTGTACTCTGCTGGTGTCTAAAGAAACACAGAAAATATAGACCTGTGAGAGACTTCTTCACACACGTTTGAATAAAGAAACACAGAAAACATAGACCTGTGAGAGACTTCTTCACACACGTTTGAATAAAGAAACAGTCCAGGGTACATGAGCTTCACCTAATCACCGGTCCTTTATTGAGCCCAGGTGCGGCTGGCAGAGGCCCAATCAGAGCCCCAGGTGTTGCTGGTTAGGTGAGGTTGTCAGAGGAGGACTGAGCTGGTTAGGTAGATGGAGGTGCAGGGGGCACCGGGACTGGAGGTGCAGGTGCACCGGGACTGGAGCTGCGGGGGCCACCAGGACTGGCAGTGCGAGGGGCACCTGCAGCGGAGGAGGTGGTGCAGGGAGCACCTGGGGTGGAGGAGGTGCAGGGTGCACCTGCAGCTGAGGAGGTGCAGGGAGCACCTGGAGCTGAGGAGGTGCAGGCAGCACCTGGAGCTGAGGAGGTGCGGGCACCACCTGCAGCGGAGGAGGTGGTGCAGGGAGCACCTGGGGCGGAGGAGGTGCAGGGAGCACCTGGAGCTGAGGAGGTGCGGGCGGCACCTGGAGCTGAGGAGGTGCAGTGTGCACCTGGAGCTGAGGAGGTGCGGGCGGCACCTGGAGCTGAGGAGGTGCAGTGTGCACCTGGAGCTGAGGAGGTGCAGCCTCAGCTCAGACATCATCCTGGGGAAGGCAACACAGCAGGGCCTTCACCCTGGAGACAACTCGCCTCCACTTCTTAAAAGGTCTGAACCCTGCAAGAAAAGCAATTTGACATTTAGTCAAACGACTCGAGCACCCTTCTCAACATTAGGACATATAATTTGAAGCAGAAACCTGAACAGATCACATTTGGCCTTGAATCTTACTTTTTTTCTTGACCTCAGTGATTGGGTCAGCGGTCAACGCCTCCTCAGCTGTCTCAGTGGGACAGGAAGGCTCGTCAGCTGGAACAGTGCTGGTGTCAGCTGGAACAGTGCTGGTGTCAGCCAGGACAGTGTCATCAGCGCTGTCATGTTCCCTGCAAGAAGTATGACAATCAATCAATACATCAATCAATCCATCAATTGATCATCCTTCACTTCATCTCTCAAACACCTGTCTAACCACTGTCTGTTAACAGTGTTCACACAACACACACACTGACACACACACACTTACCAAGAGCTGGTGGCGTCCTCCATGGTGATGAAGATGGACTGCAGAGCGTCGCTGGGCGTGGCTCTCAGCTTGGCGTCCACAGCCATCATCTGCTCCATTAAGGTGAGGAACGCCATGGCTTCCTCCTCCCCGGCTTCCGCTGCCTTTGGGTAGAGCTGCATTTACAAACACAGTCAATGACAGTTCAGTCACATTCACCTCACAGCTCATTTGAAAAGCAGCAAATGAACACTAGATATACAGTATTCATGTCTGTCTGTCTGTCTGTCTAACTGGTAGTCATAGCAATTACAATACAAGACTTGTCAAGTGTCAAATGGATCGAAGGTTTAGTCTATCTGTCAGTCTGTCTATCTGTCTGTGAGTTTCTCAGTCCGTCAGTCTGTCTGTCAGTCTGTCCTTCCATTTTGCACTTACACATTAATTTAAACTATGAAAACCAAATCGATGCTGGTCTTGATATGCGGCTCACATAGCCTACAGAAATACTGGACGACTGGACACAGACTTTTGTTAAGAAAATGGTGTTAAGAAAACAGGGAGCACTTACATCACGCAGGCCATGGACGATGGTAGTACGCCTCTCTGTGGACTTGATGCCAGTCAGGGAGGTGTACTCTGCTGGTGTCTAAAGAAACACAGAAAACATAGACCTGTGAGAGACTTCTTCACACACGTTTGAATAAAGAAACACAGAAAACATAGACCTGTGAGAGACTTCTTCACACACGTTTGAATAAAGAAACAGTCCAGGGTACATGAGCTTCACCTAATCACCGGTCCTTTATTGAGCCCAGGTGCGGCTGGCAGAGGCCCAATCAGAGCCCCAGGTGTTGCTGGTTAGGTGAGGTTGTCAGAGGAGGACTGAGCTGGTTAGGTAGATGGAGGTGCAGGGGGCACCGGGACTGGAGGTGCAGGTGCACCGGGACTGGAGCTGCGGGGGCCACCAGGACTGGCAGTGCGAGGGGCACCTGCAGCGGAGGAGGTGGTGCAGGGAGCACCTGGGGTGGAGGAGGTGCAGGGTGCACCTGCAGCTGAGGAGGTGCAGGGAGCACCTGGAGCTGAGGAGGTGCAGGCAGCACCTGGAGCTGAGGAGGTGGTGCAGGGAGCACCTGGGGCGGAGGAGGTGCAGGGAGCACCTGGAGCTGAGGAGGTGCGGGCGGCACCTGGAGCTGAGGAGGTGCAGTGTGCACCTGGAGCTGAGGAGGTGCGGGCGGCACCTGGAGCTGAGGAGGTGCAGTGTGCACCTGGAGCTGAGGAGGTGCAGCCTCAGCTCAGACATCATCCTGGGGAAGGCAACACAGCAGGGCCTTCACCCTGGAGACAACTCGCCTCCACTTCTTAAAAGGTCTGAACCCTGCAAGAAAAGCAATTTGACATTTAGTCAAACGACTCGAGCACCCTTCTCAACATTAGGACATATAATTTGAAGCAGAAACCTGAACAGATCACATTTGGCCTTGAATCTTACTTTTTTTCTTGACCTCAGTGATTGGGTCAGCGGTCAACGCCTCCTCAGCTGTCTCAGTGGGACAGGAAGGCTCGTCAGCTGGAACAGTGCTGGTGTCAGCTGGAACAGTGCTGGTGTCAGCCAGGACAGTGTCATCAGCGCTGTCATGTTCCCTGCAAGAAGTATGACAATCAATCAATACATCAATCAATCCATCAATTGATCATCCTTCACTTCATCTCTCAAACACCTGTCTAACCACTGTCTGTTAACAGTGTTCACACAACACACACACTGACACACACACACTTACCAAGAGCTGGTGGCGTCCTCCATGGTGATGAAGATGGACTGCAGAGCGTCGCTGGGCGTGGCTCTCAGCTTGGCGTCCACAGCCATCATCTGCTCCATTAAGGTGAGGAACGCCATGGCTTCCTCCTCCCCGGCTTCCGCTGCCTTTGGGTAGAGCTGCATTTACAAACACAGTCAATGACAGTTCAGTCACATTCACCTCACAGCTCATTTGAAAAGCAGCAAATGAACACTAGATATACAGTATTCATGTCTGTCTGTCTGTCTGTCTAACTGGTAGTCATAGCAATTACAATACAAGACTTGTCAAGTGTCAAATGGATCGAAGGTTTAGTCTATCTGTCAGTCTGTCTATCTGTCTGTGAGTTTCTCAGTCCGTCAGTCTGTCTGTCAGTCTGTCCTTCCATTTTGCACTTACACATTAATTTAAACTATGAAAACCAAATCGATGCTGGTCTTGATATGCGGCTCACATAGCCTACAGAAATACTGGACGACTGGACACAGACTTTTGTTAAGAAAATGGTGTTAAGAAAACAGGGAGCACTTACATCACGCAGGCCATGGACGATGGTAGTACGCCTCTCTGTGGACTTGATGCCAGTCAGGGAGGTGTACTCTGCTGGTGTCTAAAGAAACACAGAAAATATAGACCTGTGAGAGACTTCTTCACACACGTTTGAATAAAGAAACACAGAAAACATAGACCTGTGAGAGACTTCTTCACACACGTTTGAATAAAGAAACAGTCCAGGGTACATGAGCTTCACCTAATCACCGGTCCTTTATTGAGCCCAGGTGCGGCTGGCAGAGGCCCAATCAGAGCCCCAGGTGTTGCTGGTTAGGTGAGGTTGTCAGAGGAGGACTGAGCTGGTTAGGTAGATGGAGGTGCAGGGGGCACCGGGACTGGAGGTGCAGGTGCACCGGGACTGGAGCTGCGGGGGCCACCAGGACTGGCAGTGCGAGGGGCACCTGCAGCGGAGGAGGTGGTGCAGGGAGCACCTGGGGTGGAGGAGGTGCAGGGTGCACCTGCAGCTGAGGAGGTGCAGGGAGCACCTGGAGCTGAGGAGGTGCAGGCAGCACCTGGAGCTGAGGAGGTGCGGGCACCACCTGCAGCGGAGGAGGTGGTGCAGGGAGCACCTGGGGCGGAGGAGGTGCAGGGAGCACCTGGAGCTGAGGAGGTGCGGGCGGCACCTGGAGCTGAGGAGGTGCAGTGTGCACCTGGAGCTGAGGAGGTGCGGGCGGCACCTGGAGCTGAGGAGGTGCAGTGTGCACCTGGAGCTGAGGAGGTGCAGCCTCAGCTCAGACATCATCCTGGGGAAGGCAACACAGCAGGGCCTTCACCCTGGAGACAACTCGCCTCCACTTCTTAAAAGGTCTGAACCCTGCAAGAAAAGCAATTTGACATTTAGTCAAACGACTCGAGCACCCTTCTCAACATTAGGACATATAATTTGAAGCAGAAACCTGAACAGATCACATTTGGCCTTGAATCTTACTTTTTTTCTTGACCTCAGTGATTGGGTCAGCGGTCAACGCCTCCTCAGCTGTCTCAGTGGGACAGGAAGGCTCGTCAGCTGGAACAGTGCTGGTGTCAGCTGGAACAGTGCTGGTGTCAGCCAGGACAGTGTCATCAGCGCTGTCATGTTCCCTGCAAGAAGTATGACAATCAATCAATACATCAATCAATCCATCAATTGATCATCCTTCACTTCATCTCTCAAACACCTGTCTAACCACTGTCTGTTAACAGTGTTCACACAACACACACACTGACACACACACACTTACCAAGAGCTGGTGGCGTCCTCCATGGTGATGAAGATGGACTGCAGAGCGTCGCTGGGCGTGGCTCTCAGCTTGGCGTCCACAGCCATCATCTGCTCCATTAAGGTGAGGAACGCCATGGCTTCCTCCTCCCCGGCTTCCGCTGCCTTTGGGTAGAGCTGCATTTACAAACACAGTCAATGACAGTTCAGTCACATTCACCTCACAGCTCATTTGAAAAGCAGCAAATGAACACTAGATATACAGTATTCATGTCTGTCTGTCTGTCTGTCTAACTGGTAGTCATAGCAATTACAATACAAGACTTGTCAAGTGTCAAATGGATCGAAGGTTTAGTCTATCTGTCAGTCTGTCTATCTGTCTGTGAGTTTCTCAGTCCGTCAGTCTGTCTGTCAGTCTGTCCTTCCATTTTGCACTTACACATTAATTTAAACTATGAAAACCAAATCGATGCTGGTCTTGATATGCGGCTCACATAGCCTACAGAAATACTGGACGACTGGACACAGACTTTTGTTAAGAAAATGGTGTTAAGAAAACAGGGAGCACTTACATCACGCAGGCCATGGACGATGGTAGTACGCCTCTCTGTGGACTTGATGCCAGTCAGGGAGGTGTACTCTGCTGGTGTCTAAAGAAACACAGAAAACATAGACCTGTGAGAGACTTCTTCACACACGTTTGAATAAAGAAACACAGAAAACATAGACCTGTGAGAGACTTCTTCACACACGTTTGAATAAAGAAACAGTCCAGGGTACATGAGCTTCACCTAATCACCGGTCCTTTATTGAGCCCAGGTGCGGCTGGCAGAGGCCCAATCAGAGCCCCAGGTGTTGCTGGTTAGGTGAGGTTGTCAGAGGAGGACTGAGCTGGTTAGGTAGATGGAGGTGCAGGGGGCACCGGGACTGGAGGTGCAGGTGCACCGGGACTGGAGCTGCGGGGGCCACCAGGACTGGCAGTGCGAGGGGCACCTGCAGCGGAGGAGGTGGTGCAGGGAGCACCTGGGGTGGAGGAGGTGCAGGGTGCACCTGCAGCTGAGGAGGTGCAGGGAGCACCTGGAGCTGAGGAGGTGCAGGCAGCACCTGGAGCTGAGGAGGTGGTGCAGGGAGCACCTGGGGCGGAGGAGGTGCAGGGAGCACCTGGAGCTGAGGAGGTGCGGGCGGCACCTGGAGCTGAGGAGGTGCAGTGTGCACCTGGAGCTGAGGAGGTGCGGGCGGCACCTGGAGCTGAGGAGGTGCAGTGTGCACCTGGAGCTGAGGAGGTGCAGCCTCAGCTCAGACATCATCCTGGGGAAGGCAACACAGCAGGGCCTTCACCCTGGAGACAACTCGCCTCCACTTCTTAAAAGGTCTGAACCCTGCAAGAAAAGCAATTTGACATTTAGTCAAACGACTCGAGCACCCTTCTCAACATTAGGACATATAATTTGAAGCAGAAACCTGAACAGATCACATTTGGCCTTGAATCTTACTTTTTTTCTTGACCTCAGTGATTGGGTCAGCGGTCAACGCCTCCTCAGCTGTCTCAGTGGGACAGGAAGGCTCGTCAGCTGGAACAGTGCTGGTGTCAGCTGGAACAGTGCTGGTGTCAGCCAGGACAGTGTCATCAGCGCTGTCATGTTCCCTGCAAGAAGTATGACAATCAATCAATACATCAATCAATCCATCAATTGATCATCCTTCACTTCATCTCTCAAACACCTGTCTAACCACTGTCTGTTAACAGTGTTCACACAACACACACACTGACACACACACACTTACCAAGAGCTGGTGGCGTCCTCCATGGTGATGAAGATGGACTGCAGAGCGTCGCTGGGCGTGGCTCTCAGCTTGGCGTCCACAGCCATCATCTGCTCCATTAAGGTGAGGAACGCCATGGCTTCCTCCTCCCCGGCTTCCGCTGCCTTTGGGTAGAGCTGCATTTACAAACACAGTCAATGACAGTTCAGTCACATTCACCTCACAGCTCATTTGAAAAGCAGCAAATGAACACTAGATATACAGTATTCATGTCTGTCTGTCTGTCTGTCTAACTGGTAGTCATAGCAATTACAATACAAGACTTGTCAAGTGTCAAATGGATCGAAGGTTTAGTCTATCTGTCAGTCTGTCTATCTGTCTGTGAGTTTCTCAGTCCGTCAGTCTGTCTGTCAGTCTGTCCTTCCATTTTGCACTTACACATTAATTTAAACTATGAAAACCAAATCGATGCTGGTCTTGATATGCGGCTCACATAGCCTACAGAAATACTGGACGACTGGACACAGACTTTTGTTAAGAAAATGGTGTTAAGAAAACAGGGAGCACTTACATCACGCAGGCCATGGACGATGGTAGTACGCCTCTCTGTGGACTTGATGCCAGTCAGGGAGGTGTACTCTGCTGGTGTCTAAAGAAACACAGAAAATATAGACCTGTGAGAGACTTCTTCACACACGTTTGAATAAAGAAACACAGAAAACATAGACCTGTGAGAGACTTCTTCACACACGTTTGAATAAAGAAACAGTCCAGGGTACATGAGCTTCACCTAATCACCGGTCCTTTATTGAGCCCAGGTGCGGCTGGCAGAGGCCCAATCAGAGCCCCAGGTGTTGCTGGTTAGGTGAGGTTGTCAGAGGAGGACTGAGCTGGTTAGGTAGATGGAGGTGCAGGGGGCACCGGGACTGGAGGTGCAGGTGCACCGGGACTGGAGCTGCGGGGGCCACCAGGACTGGCAGTGCGAGGGGCACCTGCAGCGGAGGAGGTGGTGCAGGGAGCACCTGGGGTGGAGGAGGTGCAGGGTGCACCTGCAGCTGAGGAGGTGCAGGGAGCACCTGGAGCTGAGGAGGTGCAGGCAGCACCTGGAGCTGAGGAGGTGCGGGCACCACCTGCAGCGGAGGAGGTGGTGCAGGGAGCACCTGGGGCGGAGGAGGTGCAGGGAGCACCTGGAGCTGAGGAGGTGCGGGCGGCACCTGGAGCTGAGGAGGTGCAGTGTGCACCTGGAGCTGAGGAGGTGCGGGCGGCACCTGGAGCTGAGGAGGTGCAGTGTGCACCTGGAGCTGAGGAGGTGCAGCCTCAGCTCAGACATCATCCTGGGGAAGGCAACACAGCAGGGCCTTCACCCTGGAGACAACTCGCCTCCACTTCTTAAAAGGTCTGAACCCTGCAAGAAAAGCAATTTGACATTTAGTCAAACGACTCGAGCACCCTTCTCAACATTAGGACATATAATTTGAAGCAGAAACCTGAACAGATCACATTTGGCCTTGAATCTTACTTTTTTTCTTGACCTCAGTGATTGGGTCAGCGGTCAACGCCTCCTCAGCTGTCTCAGTGGGACAGGAAGGCTCGTCAGCTGGAACAGTGCTGGTGTCAGCTGGAACAGTGCTGGTGTCAGCCAGGACAGTGTCATCAGCGCTGTCATGTTCCCTGCAAGAAGTATGACAATCAATCAATACATCAATCAATCCATCAATTGATCATCCTTCACTTCATCTCTCAAACACCTGTCTAACCACTGTCTGTTAACAGTGTTCACACAACACACACACTGACACACACACACTTACCAAGAGCTGGTGGCGTCCTCCATGGTGATGAAGATGGACTGCAGAGCGTCGCTGGGCGTGGCTCTCAGCTTGGCGTCCACAGCCATCATCTGCTCCATTAAGGTGAGGAACGCCATGGCTTCCTCCTCCCCGGCTTCCGCTGCCTTTGGGTAGAGCTGCATTTACAAACACAGTCAATGACAGTTCAGTCACATTCACCTCACAGCTCATTTGAAAAGCAGCAAATGAACACTAGATATACAGTATTCATGTCTGTCTGTCTGTCTGTCTAACTGGTAGTCATAGCAATTACAATACAAGACTTGTCAAGTGTCAAATGGATCGAAGGTTTAGTCTATCTGTCAGTCTGTCTATCTGTCTGTGAGTTTCTCAGTCCGTCAGTCTGTCTGTCAGTCTGTCCTTCCATTTTGCACTTACACATTAATTTAAACTATGAAAACCAAATCGATGCTGGTCTTGATATGCGGCTCACATAGCCTACAGAAATACTGGACGACTGGACACAGACTTTTGTTAAGAAAATGGTGTTAAGAAAACAGGGAGCACTTACATCACGCAGGCCATGGACGATGGTAGTACGCCTCTCTGTGGACTTGATGCCAGTCAGGGAGGTGTACTCTGCTGGTGTCTAAAGAAACACAGAAAACATAGACCTGTGAGAGACTTCTTCACACACGTTTGAATAAAGAAACACAGAAAACATAGACCTGTGAGAGACTTCTTCACACACGTTTGAATAAAGAAACAGTCCAGGGTACATGAGCTTCACCTAATCACCGGTCCTTTATTGAGCCCAGGTGCGGCTGGCAGAGGCCCAATCAGAGCCCCAGGTGTTGCTGGTTAGGTGAGGTTGTCAGAGGAGGACTGAGCTGGTTAGGTAGATGGAGGTGCAGGGGGCACCGGGACTGGAGGTGCAGGTGCACCGGGACTGGAGCTGCGGGGGCCACCAGGACTGGCAGTGCGAGGGGCACCTGCAGCGGAGGAGGTGGTGCAGGGAGCACCTGGGGTGGAGGAGGTGCAGGGTGCACCTGCAGCTGAGGAGGTGCAGGGAGCACCTGGAGCTGAGGAGGTGCAGGCAGCACCTGGAGCTGAGGAGGTGCGGGCACCACCTGCAGCGGAGGAGGTGGTGCAGGGAGCACCTGGGGCGGAGGAGGTGCAGGGAGCACCTGGAGCTGAGGAGGTGCGGGCGGCACCTGGAGCTGAGGAGGTGCAGTGTGCACCTGGAGCTGAGGAGGTGCGGGCGGCACCTGGAGCTGAGGAGGTGCAGTGTGCACCTGGAGCTGAGGAGGTGCAGCCTCAGCTCAGACATCATCCTGGGGAAGGCAACACAGCAGGGCCTTCACCCTGGAGACAACTCGCCTCCACTTCTTAAAAGGTCTGAACCCTGCAAGAAAAGCAATTTGACATTTAGTCAAACGACTCGAGCACCCTTCTCAACATTAGGACATATAATTTGAAGCAGAAACCTGAACAGATCACATTTGGCCTTGAATCTTACTTTTTTTCTTGACCTCAGTGATTGGGTCAGCGGTCAACGCCTCCTCAGCTGTCTCAGTGGGACAGGAAGGCTCGTCAGCTGGAACAGTGCTGGTGTCAGCTGGAACAGTGCTGGTGTCAGCCAGGACAGTGTCATCAGCGCTGTCATGTTCCCTGCAAGAAGTATGACAATCAATCAATACATCAATCAATCCATCAATTGATCATCCTTCACTTCATCTCTCAAACACCTGTCTAACCACTGTCTGTTAACAGTGTTCACACAACACACACACTGACACACACACACTTACCAAGAGCTGGTGGCGTCCTCCATGGTGATGAAGATGGACTGCAGAGCGTCGCTGGGCGTGGCTCTCAGCTTGGCGTCCACAGCCATCATCTGCTCCATTAAGGTGAGGAACGCCATGGCTTCCTCCTCCCCGGCTTCCGCTGCCTTTGGGTAGAGCTGCATTTACAAACACAGTCAATGACAGTTCAGTCACATTCACCTCACAGCTCATTTGAAAAGCAGCAAATGAACACTAGATATACAGTATTCATGTCTGTCTGTCTGTCTGTCTAACTGGTAGTCATAGCAATTACAATACAAGACTTGTCAAGTGTCAAATGGATCGAAGGTTTAGTCTATCTGTCAGTCTGTCTATCTGTCTGTGAGTTTCTCAGTCCGTCAGTCTGTCTGTCAGTCTGTCCTTCCATTTTGCACTTACACATTAATTTAAACTATGAAAACCAAATCGATGCTGGTCTTGATATGCGGCTCACATAGCCTACAGAAATACTGGACGACTGGACACAGACTTTTGTTAAGAAAATGGTGTTAAGAAAACAGGGAGCACTTACATCACGCAGGCCATGGACGATGGTAGTACGCCTCTCTGTGGACTTGATGCCAGTCAGGGAGGTGTACTCTGCTGGTGTCTAAAGAAACACAGAAAACATAGACCTGTGAGAGACTTCTTCACACACGTTTGAATAAAGAAACACAGAAAACATAGACCTGTGAGAGACTTCTTCACACACGTTTGAATAAAGAAACAGTCCAGGGTACATGAGCTTCACCTAATCACCGGTCCTTTATTGAGCCCAGGTGCGGCTGGCAGAGGCCCAATCAGAGCCCCAGGTGTTGCTGGTTAGGTGAGGTTGTCAGAGGAGGACTGAGCTGGTTAGGTAGATGGAGGTGCAGGGGGCACCGGGACTGGAGGTGCAGGTGCACCGGGACTGGAGCTGCGGGGGCCACCAGGACTGGCAGTGCGAGGGGCACCTGCAGCGGAGGAGGTGGTGCAGGGAGCACCTGGGGTGGAGGAGGTGCAGGGTGCACCTGCAGCTGAGGAGGTGCAGGGAGCACCTGGAGCTGAGGAGGTGCAGGCAGCACCTGGAGCTGAGGAGGTGGTGCAGGGAGCACCTGGGGCGGAGGAGGTGCAGGGAGCACCTGGAGCTGAGGAGGTGCGGGCGGCACCTGGAGCTGAGGAGGTGCAGTGTGCACCTGGAGCTGAGGAGGTGCGGGCGGCACCTGGAGCTGAGGAGGTGCAGTGTGCACCTGGAGCTGAGGAGGTGCAGCCTCAGCTCAGACATCATCCTGGGGAAGGCAACACAGCAGGGCCTTCACCCTGGAGACAACTCGCCTCCACTTCTTAAAAGGTCTGAACCCTGCAAGAAAAGCAATTTGACATTTAGTCAAACGACTCGAGCACCCTTCTCAACATTAGGACATATAATTTGAAGCAGAAACCTGAACAGATCACATTTGGCCTTGAATCTTACTTTTTTTCTTGACCTCAGTGATTGGGTCAGCGGTCAACGCCTCCTCAGCTGTCTCAGTGGGACAGGAAGGCTCGTCAGCTGGAACAGTGCTGGTGTCAGCTGGAACAGTGCTGGTGTCAGCCAGGACAGTGTCATCAGCGCTGTCATGTTCCCTGCAAGAAGTATGACAATCAATCAATACATCAATCAATCCATCAATTGATCATCCTTCACTTCATCTCTCAAACACCTGTCTAACCACTGTCTGTTAACAGTGTTCACACAACACACACACTGACACACACACACTTACCAAGAGCTGGTGGCGTCCTCCATGGTGATGAAGATGGACTGCAGAGCGTCGCTGGGCGTGGCTCTCAGCTTGGCGTCCACAGCCATCATCTGCTCCATTAAGGTGAGGAACGCCATGGCTTCCTCCTCCCCGGCTTCCGCTGCCTTTGGGTAGAGCTGCATTTACAAACACAGTCAATGACAGTTCAGTCACATTCACCTCACAGCTCATTTGAAAAGCAGCAAATGAACACTAGATATACAGTATTCATGTCTGTCTGTCTGTCTGTCTAACTGGTAGTCATAGCAATTACAATACAAGACTTGTCAAGTGTCAAATGGATCGAAGGTTTAGTCTATCTGTCAGTCTGTCTATCTGTCTGTGAGTTTCTCAGTCCGTCAGTCTGTCTGTCAGTCTGTCCTTCCATTTTGCACTTACACATTAATTTAAACTATGAAAACCAAATCGATGCTGGTCTTGATATGCGGCTCACATAGCCTACAGAAATACTGGACGACTGGACACAGACTTTTGTTAAGAAAATGGTGTTAAGAAAACAGGGAGCACTTACATCACGCAGGCCATGGACGATGGTAGTACGCCTCTCTGTGGACTTGATGCCAGTCAGGGAGGTGTACTCTGCTGGTGTCTAAAGAAACACAGAAAATATAGACCTGTGAGAGACTTCTTCACACACGTTTGAATAAAGAAACACAGAAAACATAGACCTGTGAGAGACTTCTTCACACACGTTTGAATAAAGAAACAGTCCAGGGTACATGAGCTTCACCTAATCACCGGTCCTTTATTGAGCCCAGGTGCGGCTGGCAGAGGCCCAATCAGAGCCCCAGGTGTTGCTGGTTAGGTGAGGTTGTCAGAGGAGGACTGAGCTGGTTAGGTAGATGGAGGTGCAGGGGGCACCGGGACTGGAGGTGCAGGTGCACCGGGACTGGAGCTGCGGGGGCCACCAGGACTGGCAGTGCGAGGGGCACCTGCAGCGGAGGAGGTGGTGCAGGGAGCACCTGGGGTGGAGGAGGTGCAGGGTGCACCTGCAGCTGAGGAGGTGCAGGGAGCACCTGGAGCTGAGGAGGTGCAGGCAGCACCTGGAGCTGAGGAGGTGCGGGCACCACCTGCAGCGGAGGAGGTGGTGCAGGGAGCACCTGGGGCGGAGGAGGTGCAGGGAGCACCTGGAGCTGAGGAGGTGCGGGCGGCACCTGGAGCTGAGGAGGTGCAGTGTGCACCTGGAGCTGAGGAGGTGCGGGCGGCACCTGGAGCTGAGGAGGTGCAGTGTGCACCTGGAGCTGAGGAGGTGCAGCCTCAGCTCAGACATCATCCTGGGGAAGGCAACACAGCAGGGCCTTCACCCTGGAGACAACTCGCCTCCACTTCTTAAAAGGTCTGAACCCTGCAAGAAAAGCAATTTGACATTTAGTCAAACGACTCGAGCACCCTTCTCAACATTAGGACATATAATTTGAAGCAGAAACCTGAACAGATCACATTTGGCCTTGAATCTTACTTTTTTTCTTGACCTCAGTGATTGGGTCAGCGGTCAACGCCTCCTCAGCTGTCTCAGTGGGACAGGAAGGCTCGTCAGCTGGAACAGTGCTGGTGTCAGCTGGAACAGTGCTGGTGTCAGCCAGGACAGTGTCATCAGCGCTGTCATGTTCCCTGCAAGAAGTATGACAATCAATCAATACATCAATCAATCCATCAATTGATCATCCTTCACTTCATCTCTCAAACACCTGTCTAACCACTGTCTGTTAACAGTGTTCACACAACACACACACTGACACACACACACTTACCAAGAGCTGGTGGCGTCCTCCATGGTGATGAAGATGGACTGCAGAGCGTCGCTGGGCGTGGCTCTCAGCTTGGCGTCCACAGCCATCATCTGCTCCATTAAGGTGAGGAACGCCATGGCTTCCTCCTCCCCGGCTTCCGCTGCCTTTGGGTAGAGCTGCATTTACAAACACAGTCAATGACAGTTCAGTCACATTCACCTCACAGCTCATTTGAAAAGCAGCAAATGAACACTAGATATACAGTATTCATGTCTGTCTGTCTGTCTGTCTAACTGGTAGTCATAGCAATTACAATACAAGACTTGTCAAGTGTCAAATGGATCGAAGGTTTAGTCTATCTGTCAGTCTGTCTATCTGTCTGTGAGTTTCTCAGTCCGTCAGTCTGTCTGTCAGTCTGTCCTTCCATTTTGCACTTACACATTAATTTAAACTATGAAAACCAAATCGATGCTGGTCTTGATATGCGGCTCACATAGCCTACAGAAATACTGGACGACTGGACACAGACTTTTGTTAAGAAAATGGTGTTAAGAAAACAGGGAGCACTTACATCACGCAGGCCATGGACGATGGTAGTACGCCTCTCTGTGGACTTGATGCCAGTCAGGGAGGTGTACTCTGCTGGTGTCTAAAGAAACACAGAAAACATAGACCTGTGAGAGACTTCTTCACACACGTTTGAATAAAGAAACACAGAAAACATAGACCTGTGAGAGACTTCTTCACACACGTTTGAATAAAGAAACAGTCCAGGGTACATGAGCTTCACCTAATCACCGGTCCTTTATTGAGCCCAGGTGCGGCTGGCAGAGGCCCAATCAGAGCCCCAGGTGTTGCTGGTTAGGTGAGGTTGTCAGAGGAGGACTGAGCTGGTTAGGTAGATGGAGGTGCAGGGGGCACCGGGACTGGAGGTGCAGGTGCACCGGGACTGGAGCTGCGGGGGCCACCAGGACTGGCAGTGCGAGGGGCACCTGCAGCGGAGGAGGTGGTGCAGGGAGCACCTGGGGTGGAGGAGGTGCAGGGTGCACCTGCAGCTGAGGAGGTGCAGGGAGCACCTGGAGCTGAGGAGGTGCAGGCAGCACCTGGAGCTGAGGAGGTGGTGCAGGGAGCACCTGGGGCGGAGGAGGTGCAGGGAGCACCTGGAGCTGAGGAGGTGCGGGCGGCACCTGGAGCTGAGGAGGTGCAGTGTGCACCTGGAGCTGAGGAGGTGCGGGCGGCACCTGGAGCTGAGGAGGTGCAGTGTGCACCTGGAGCTGAGGAGGTGCAGCCTCAGCTCAGACATCATCCTGGGGAAGGCAACACAGCAGGGCCTTCACCCTGGAGACAACTCGCCTCCACTTCTTAAAAGGTCTGAACCCTGCAAGAAAAGCAATTTGACATTTAGTCAAACGACTCGAGCACCCTTCTCAACATTAGGACATATAATTTGAAGCAGAAACCTGAACAGATCACATTTGGCCTTGAATCTTACTTTTTTTCTTGACCTCAGTGATTGGGTCAGCGGTCAACGCCTCCTCAGCTGTCTCAGTGGGACAGGAAGGCTCGTCAGCTGGAACAGTGCTGGTGTCAGCTGGAACAGTGCTGGTGTCAGCCAGGACAGTGTCATCAGCGCTGTCATGTTCCCTGCAAGAAGTATGACAATCAATCAATACATCAATCAATCCATCAATTGATCATCCTTCACTTCATCTCTCAAACACCTGTCTAACCACTGTCTGTTAACAGTGTTCACACAACACACACACTGACACACACACACTTACCAAGAGCTGGTGGCGTCCTCCATGGTGATGAAGATGGACTGCAGAGCGTCGCTGGGCGTGGCTCTCAGCTTGGCGTCCACAGCCATCATCTGCTCCATTAAGGTGAGGAACGCCATGGCTTCCTCCTCCCCGGCTTCCGCTGCCTTTGGGTAGAGCTGCATTTACAAACACAGTCAATGACAGTTCAGTCACATTCACCTCACAGCTCATTTGAAAAGCAGCAAATGAACACTAGATATACAGTATTCATGTCTGTCTGTCTGTCTGTCTAACTGGTAGTCATAGCAATTACAATACAAGACTTGTCAAGTGTCAAATGGATCGAAGGTTTAGTCTATCTGTCAGTCTGTCTATCTGTCTGTGAGTTTCTCAGTCCGTCAGTCTGTCTGTCAGTCTGTCCTTCCATTTTGCACTTACACATTAATTTAAACTATGAAAACCAAATCGATGCTGGTCTTGATATGCGGCTCACATAGCCTACAGAAATACTGGACGACTGGACACAGACTTTTGTTAAGAAAATGGTGTTAAGAAAACAGGGAGCACTTACATCACGCAGGCCATGGACGATGGTAGTACGCCTCTCTGTGGACTTGATGCCAGTCAGGGAGGTGTACTCTGCTGGTGTCTAAAGAAACACAGAAAACATAGACCTGTGAGAGACTTCTTCACACACGTTTGAATAAAGAAACACAGAAAACATAGACCTGTGAGAGACTTCTTCACACACGTTTGAATAAAGAAACAGTCCAGGGTACATGAGCTTCACCTAATCACCGGTCCTTTATTGAGCCCAGGTGCGGCTGGCAGAGGCCCAATCAGAGCCCCAGGTGTTGCTGGTTAGGTGAGGTTGTCAGAGGAGGACTGAGCTGGTTAGGTAGATGGAGGTGCAGGGGGCACCGGGACTGGAGGTGCAGGTGCACCGGGACTGGAGCTGCGGGGGCCACCAGGACTGGCAGTGCGAGGGGCACCTGCAGCGGAGGAGGTGGTGCAGGGAGCACCTGGGGTGGAGGAGGTGCAGGGTGCACCTGCAGCTGAGGAGGTGCAGGGAGCACCTGGAGCTGAGGAGGTGCAGGCAGCACCTGGAGCTGAGGAGGTGGTGCAGGGAGCACCTGGGGCGGAGGAGGTGCAGGGAGCACCTGGAGCTGAGGAGGTGCGGGCGGCACCTGGAGCTGAGGAGGTGCAGTGTGCACCTGGAGCTGAGGAGGTGCGGGCGGCACCTGGAGCTGAGGAGGTGCAGTGTGCACCTGGAGCTGAGGAGGTGCAGCCTCAGCTCAGACATCATCCTGGGGAAGGCAACACAGCAGGGCCTTCACCCTGGAGACAACTCGCCTCCACTTCTTAAAAGGTCTGAACCCTGCAAGAAAAGCAATTTGACATTTAGTCAAACGACTCGAGCACCCTTCTCAACATTAGGACATATAATTTGAAGCAGAAACCTGAACAGATCACATTTGGCCTTGAATCTTACTTTTTTTCTTGACCTCAGTGATTGGGTCAGCGGTCAACGCCTCCTCAGCTGTCTCAGTGGGACAGGAAGGCTCGTCAGCTGGAACAGTGCTGGTGTCAGCTGGAACAGTGCTGGTGTCAGCCAGGACAGTGTCATCAGCGCTGTCATGTTCCCTGCAAGAAGTATGACAATCAATCAATACATCAATCAATCCATCAATTGATCATCCTTCACTTCATCTCTCAAACACCTGTCTAACCACTGTCTGTTAACAGTGTTCACACAACACACACACTGACACACACACACTTACCAAGAGCTGGTGGCGTCCTCCATGGTGATGAAGATGGACTGCAGAGCGTCGCTGGGCGTGGCTCTCAGCTTGGCGTCCACAGCCATCATCTGCTCCATTAAGGTGAGGAACGCCATGGCTTCCTCCTCCCCGGCTTCCGCTGCCTTTGGGTAGAGCTGCATTTACAAACACAGTCAATGACAGTTCAGTCACATTCACCTCACAGCTCATTTGAAAAGCAGCAAATGAACACTAGATATACAGTATTCATGTCTGTCTGTCTGTCTGTCTAACTGGTAGTCATAGCAATTACAATACAAGACTTGTCAAGTGTCAAATGGATCGAAGGTTTAGTCTATCTGTCAGTCTGTCTATCTGTCTGTGAGTTTCTCAGTCCGTCAGTCTGTCTGTCAGTCTGTCCTTCCATTTTGCACTTACACATTAATTTAAACTATGAAAACCAAATCGATGCTGGTCTTGATATGCGGCTCACATAGCCTACAGAAATACTGGACGACTGGACACAGACTTTTGTTAAGAAAATGGTGTTAAGAAAACAGGGAGCACTTACATCACGCAGGCCATGGACGATGGTAGTACGCCTCTCTGTGGACTTGATGCCAGTCAGGGAGGTGTACTCTGCTGGTGTCTAAAGAAACACAGAAAACATAGACCTGTGAGAGACTTCTTCACACACGTTTGAATAAAGAAACACAGAAAACATAGACCTGTGAGAGACTTCTTCACACACGTTTGAATAAAGAAACAGTCCAGGGTACATGAGCTTCACCTAATCACCGGTCCTTTATTGAGCCCAGGTGCGGCTGGCAGAGGCCCAATCAGAGCCCCAGGTGTTGCTGGTTAGGTGAGGTTGTCAGAGGAGGACTGAGCTGGTTAGGTAGATGGAGGTGCAGGGGGCACCGGGACTGGAGGTGCAGGTGCACCGGGACTGGAGCTGCGGGGGCCACCAGGACTGGCAGTGCGAGGGGCACCTGCAGCGGAGGAGGTGGTGCAGGGAGCACCTGGGGTGGAGGAGGTGCAGGGTGCACCTGCAGCTGAGGAGGTGCAGGGAGCACCTGGAGCTGAGGAGGTGCAGGCAGCACCTGGAGCTGAGGAGGTGCGGGCACCACCTGCAGCGGAGGAGGTGGTGCAGGGAGCACCTGGGGCGGAGGAGGTGCAGGGAGCACCTGGAGCTGAGGAGGTGCGGGCGGCACCTGGAGCTGAGGAGGTGCAGTGTGCACCTGGAGCTGAGGAGGTGCGGGCGGCACCTGGCGCTGAGGAGGTGCAGTGTGCACCTGGAGCTGAGGAGGTGCAGCCTCAGCTCAGACATCATCCTGGGGAAGGCAACACAGCAGGGCCTTCACCCTGGAGACAACTCGCCTCCACTTCTTAAAAGGTCTGAACCCTGCAAGAAAAGCAATTTGACATTTAGTCAAACGACTCGAGCACCCTTCTCAACATTAGGACATATAATTTGAAGCAGAAACCTGAACAGATCACATTTGGCCTTGAATCTTACTTTTTTTCTTGACCTCAGTGATTGGGTCAGCGGTCAACGCCTCCTCAGCTGTCTCAGTGGGACAGGAAGGCTCGTCAGCTGGAACAGTGCTGGTGTCAGCTGGAACAGTGCTGGTGTCAGCCAGGACAGTGTCATCAGCGCTGTCATGTTCCCTGCAAGAAGTATGACAATCAATCAATACATCAATCAATCCATCAATTGATCATCCTTCACTTCATCTCTCAAACACCTGTCTAACCACTGTCTGTTAACAGTGTTCACACAACACACACACTGACACACACACACTTACCAAGAGCTGGTGGCGTCCTCCATGGTGATGAAGATGGACTGCAGAGCGTCGCTGGGCTTGGCTCTCAGCTTGGCGTCCACAGCCATCATCTGCTCCATTAAGGTGAGGAACGCCATGGCTTCCTCCTCCCCGGCTTCCGCTGCCTTTGGGTAGAGCTGCATTTACAAACACAGTCAATGACAGTTCAGTCACATTCACCTCACAGCTCATTTGAAAAGCAGCAAATGAACACTAGATATACAGTATTCATGTCTGTCTGTCTGTCTGTCTAACTGGTAGTCATAGCAATTACAATACAAGACTTGTCAAGTGTCAAATGGATCGAAGGTTTAGTCTATCTGTCAGTCTGTCTATCTGTCTGTGAGTTTCTCAGTCCGTCAGTCTGTCTGTCAGTCTGTCCTTCCATTTTGCACTTACACATTAATTTAAACTATGAAAACCAAATCGATGCTGGTCTTGATATGCGGCTCACATAGCCTACAGAAATACTGGACGACTGGACACAGACTTTTGTTAAGAAAATGGTGTTAAGAAAACAGGGAGCACTTACATCACGCAGGCCATGGACGATGGTAGTACGCCTCTCTGTGGACTTGATGCCAGTCAGGGAGGTGTACTCTGCTGGTGTCTAAAGAAACACAGAAAATATAGACCTGTGAGAGACTTCTTCACACACGTTTGAATAAAGAAACACAGAAAACATAGACCTGTGAGAGACTTCTTCACACACGTTTGAATAAAGAAACACAGAAAACATAGACCTGTGAGAGACTTCTTCACACACGTTTGAATAAAGAAACAGTCCAGGGTACATGAGCTTCACCTAATCACCGGTCCTTTATTGAGCCCAGGTGCGGCTGGCAGAGGCCCAATCAGAGCCCCAGGTGTTGCTGGTTAGGTGAGGTTGTCAGAGGAGGACTGAGCTGGTTAGGTAGATGGAGGTGCAGGGGGCACCGGGACTGGAGGTGCAGGTGCACCGGGACTGGAGCTGCGGGGGCCACCAGGACTGGCAGTGCGAGGGGCACCTGCAGCGGAGGAGGTGGTGCAGGGAGCACCTGGGGTGGAGGAGGTGCAGGGTGCACCTGCAGCTGAGGAGGTGCAGGGAGCACCTGGAGCTGAGGAGGTGCAGGCAGCACCTGGAGCTGAGGAGGTGCGGGCACCACCTGCAGCGGAGGAGGTGGTGCAGGGAGCACCTGGGGCGGAGGAGGTGCAGGGAGCACCTGGAGCTGAGGAGGTGCGGGCGGCACCTGGAGCTGAGGAGGTGCAGTGTGCACCTGGAGCTGAGGAGGTGCGGGCGGCACCTGGAGCTGAGGAGGTGCAGTGTGCACCTGGAGCTGAGGAGGTGTAGCCTCAGCTCAGACATCATCCTGGGGAAGGCAACACAGCAGGGCCTTCACCCTGGAGACAACTCGCCTCCACTTCTTAAAAGGTCTGAACCCTGCAAGAAAAGCAATTTGACATTTAGTCAAACGACTCGAGCACCCTTCTCAACATTAGGACATATAATTTGAAGCAGAAACCTGAACAGATCACATTTGGCCTTGAATCTTACTTTTTTTCTTGACCTCAGTGATTGGGTCAGCGGTCAACGCCTCCTCAGCTGTCTCAGTGGGACAGGAAGGCTCGTCAGCTGGAACAGTGCTGGTGTCAGCTGGAACAGTGCTGGTGTCAGCCAGGACAGTGTCATCAGCGCTGTCATGTTCCCTGCAAGAAGTATGACAATCAATCAATACATCAATCAATCCATCAATTGATCATCCTTCACTTCATCTCTCAAACACCTGTCTAACCACTGTCTGTTAACAGTGTTCACACAACACACACACTGACACACACACACTTACCAAGAGCTGGTGGCGTCCTCCATGGTGATGAAGATGGACTGCAGAGCGTCGCTGGGCGTGGCTCTCAGCTTGGCGTCCACAGCCATCATCTGCTCCATTAAGGTGAGGAACGCCATGGCTTCCTCCTCCCCGGCTTCCGCTGCCTTTGGGTAGAGCTGCATTTACAAACACAGTCAATGACAGTTCAGTCACATTCACCTCACAGCTCATTTGAAAAGCAGCAAATGAACACTAGATATACAGTATTCATGTCTGTCTGTCTGTCTGTCTAACTGGTAGTCATAGCAATTACAATACAAGACTTGTCAAGTGTCAAATGGATCGAAGGTTTAGTCTATCTGTCAGTCTGTCTATCTGTCTGTGAGTTTCTCAGTCCGTCAGTCTGTCTGTCAGTCTGTCCTTCCATTTTGCACTTACACATTAATTTAAACTATGAAAACCAAATCGATGCTGGTCTTGATATGCGGCTCACATAGCCTACAGAAATACTGGACGACTGGACACAGACTTTTGTTAAGAAAATGGTGTTAAGAAAACAGGGAGCACTTACATCACGCAGGCCATGGACGATGGTAGTACGCCTCTCTGTGGACTTGATGCCAGTCAGGGAGGTGTACTCTGCTGGTGTCTAAAGAAACACAGAAAATATAGACCTGTGAGAGACTTCTTCACACACGTTTGAATAAAGAAACACAGAAAACATAGACCTGTGAGAGACTTCTTCACACACGTTTGAATAAAGAAACACAGAAAACATAGACCTGTGAGAGACTTCTTCACACACGTTTGAATAAAGAAACAGTCCAGGGTACATGAGCTTCACCTAATCACCGGTCCTTTATTGAGCCCAGGTGCGGCTGGCAGAGGCCCAATCAGAGCCCCAGGTGTTGCTGGTTAGGTGAGGTTGTCAGAGGAGGACTGAGCTGGTTAGGTAGATGGAGGTGCAGGGGGCACCGGGACTGGAGGTGCAGGTGCACCGGGACTGGAGCTGCGGGGGCCACCAGGACTGGCAGTGCGAGGGGCACCTGCAGCGGAGGAGGTGGTGCAGGGAGCACCTGGGGTGGAGGAGGTGCAGGGTGCACCTGCAGCTGAGGAGGTGCAGGGAGCACCTGGAGCTGAGGAGGTGCAGGCAGCACCTGGAGCTGAGGAGGTGCGGGCACCACCTGCAGCGGAGGAGGTGGTGCAGGGAGCACCTGGGGCGGAGGAGGTGCAGGGAGCACCTGGAGCTGAGGAGGTGCGGGCGGCACCTGGAGCTGAGGAGGTGCAGTGTGCACCTGGAGCTGAGGAGGTGCGGGCGGCACCTGGAGCTGAGGAGGTGCAGTGTGCACCTGGAGCTGAGGAGGTGCAGCCTCAGCTCAGACATCATCCTGGGGAAGGCAACACAGCAGGGCCTTCACCCTGGAGACAACTCGCCTCCACTTCTTAAAAGGTCTGAACCCTGCAAGAAAAGCAATTTGACATTTAGTCAAACGACTCGAGCACCCTTCTCAACATTAGGACATATAATTTGAAGCAGAAACCTGAACAGATCACATTTGGCCTTGAATCTTACTTTTTTTCTTGACCTCAGTGATTGGGTCAGCGGTCAACGCCTCCTCAGCTGTCTCAGTGGGACAGGAAGGCTCGTCAGCTGGAACAGTGCTGGTGTCAGCTGGAACAGTGCTGGTGTCAGCCAGGACAGTGTCATCAGCGCTGTCATGTTCCCTGCAAGAAGTATGACAATCAATCAATACATCAATCAATCCATCAATTGATCATCCTTCACTTCATCTCTCAAACACCTGTCTAACCACTGTCTGTTAACAGTGTTCACACAACACACACACTGACACACACACACTTACCAAGAGCTGGTGGCGTCCTCCATGGTGATGAAGATGGACTGCAGAGCGTCGCTGGGCGTGGCTCTCAGCTTGGCGTCCACAGCCATCATCTGCTCCATTAAGGTGAGGAACGCCATGGCTTCCTCCTCCCCGGCTTCCGCTGCCTTTGGGTAGAGCTGCATTTACAAACACAGTCAATGACAGTTCAGTCACATTCACCTCACAGCTCATTTGAAAAGCAGCAAATGAACACTAGATATACAGTATTCATGTCTGTCTGTCTGTCTGTCTAACTGGTAGTCATAGCAATTACAATACAAGACTTGTCAAGTGTCAAATGGATCGAAGGTTTAGTCTATCTGTCAGTCTGTCTATCTGTCTGTGAGTTTCTCAGTCCGTCAGTCTGTCTGTCAGTCTGTCCTTCCATTTTGCACTTACACATTAATTTAAACTATGAAAACCAAATCGATGCTGGTCTTGATATGCGGCTCACATAGCCTACAGAAATACTGGACGACTGGACACAGACTTTTGTTAAGAAAATGGTGTTAAGAAAACAGGGAGCACTTACATCACGCAGGCCATGGACGATGGTAGTACGCCTCTCTGTGGACTTGATGCCAGTCAGGGAGGTGTACTCTGCTGGTGTCTAAAGAAACACAGAAAATATAGACCTGTGAGAGACTTCTTCACACACGTTTGAATAAAGAAACACAGAAAACATAGACCTGTGAGAGACTTCTTCACACACGTTTGAATAAAGAAACACAGAAAACATAGACCTGTGAGAGACTTCTTCACACACGTTTGAATAAAGAAACAGTCCAGGGTACATGAGCTTCACCTAATCACCGGTCCTTTATTGAGCCCAGGTGCGGCTGGCAGAGGCCCAATCAGAGCCCCAGGTGTTGCTGGTTAGGTGAGGTTGTCAGAGGAGGACTGAGCTGGTTAGGTAGATGGAGGTGCAGGGGGCACCGGGACTGGAGGTGCAGGTGCACCGGGACTGGAGCTGCGGGGGCCACCAGGACTGGCAGTGCGAGGGGCACCTGCAGCGGAGGAGGTGGTGCAGGGAGCACCTGGGGTGGAGGAGGTGCAGGGTGCACCTGCAGCTGAGGAGGTGCAGGGAGCACCTGGAGCTGAGGAGGTGCAGGCAGCACCTGGAGCTGAGGAGGTGCGGGCACCACCTGCAGCGGAGGAGGTGGTGCAGGGAGCACCTGGGGCGGAGGAGGTGCAGGGAGCACCTGGAGCTGAGGAGGTGCGGGCGGCACCTGGAGCTGAGGAGGTGCAGTGTGCACCTGGAGCTGAGGAGGTGCGGGCGGCACCTGGAGCTGAGGAGGTGCAGTGTGCACCTGGAGCTGAGGAGGTGCAGCCTCAGCTCAGACATCATCCTGGGGAAGGCAACACAGCAGGGCCTTCACCCTGGAGACAACTCGCCTCCACTTCTTAAAAGGTCTGAACCCTGCAAGAAAAGCAATTTGACATTTAGTCAAACGACTCGAGCACCCTTCTCAACATTAGGACATATAATTTGAAGCAGAAACCTGAACAGATCACATTTGGCCTTGAATCTTACTTTTTTTCTTGACCTCAGTGATTGGGTCAGCGGTCAACGCCTCCTCAGCTGTCTCAGTGGGACAGGAAGGCTCGTCAGCTGGAACAGTGCTGGTGTCAGCTGGAACAGTGCTGGTGTCAGCCAGGACAGTGTCATCAGCGCTGTCATGTTCCCTGCAAGAAGTATGACAATCAATCAATACATCAATCAATCCATCAATTGATCATCCTTCACTTCATCTCTCAAACACCTGTCTAACCACTGTCTGTTAACAGTGTTCACACAACACACACACTGACACACACACACTTACCAAGAGCTGGTGGCGTCCTCCATGGTGATGAAGATGGACTGCAGAGCGTCGCTGGGCGTGGCTCTCAGCTTGGCGTCCACAGCCATCATCTGCTCCATTAAGGTGAGGAACGCCATGGCTTCCTCCTCCCCGGCTTCCGCTGCCTTTGGGTAGAGCTGCATTTACAAACACAGTCAATGACAGTTCAGTCACATTCACCTCACAGCTCATTTGAAAAGCAGCAAATGAACACTAGATATACAGTATTCATGTCTGTCTGTCTGTCTGTCTAACTGGTAGTCATAGCAATTACAATACAAGACTTGTCAAGTGTCAAATGGATCGAAGGTTTAGTCTATCTGTCAGTCTGTCTATCTGTCTGTGAGTTTCTCAGTCCGTCAGTCTGTCTGTCAGTCTGTCCTTCCATTTTGCACTTACACATTAATTTAAACTATGAAAACCAAATCGATGCTGGTCTTGATATGCGGCTCACATAGCCTACAGAAATACTGGACGACTGGACACAGACTTTTGTTAAGAAAATGGTGTTAAGAAAACAGGGAGCACTTACATCACGCAGGCCATGGACGATGGTAGTACGCCTCTCTGTGGACTTGATGCCAGTCAGGGAGGTGTACTCTGCTGGTGTCTAAAGAAACACAGAAAATATAGACCTGTGAGAGACTTCTTCACACACGTTTGAATAAAGAAACACAGAAAACATAGACCTGTGAGAGACTTCTTCACACACGTTTGAATAAAGAAACACAGAAAACATAGACCTGTGAGAGACTTCTTCACACACGTTTGAATAAAGAAACAGTCCAGGGTACATGAGCTTCACCTAATCACCGGTCCTTTATTGAGCCCAGGTGCGGCTGGCAGAGGCCCAATCAGAGCCCCAGGTGTTGCTGGTTAGGTGAGGTTGTCAGAGGAGGACTGAGCTGGTTAGGTAGATGGAGGTGCAGGGGGCACCGGGACTGGAGGTGCAGGTGCACCGGGACTGGAGCTGCGGGGGCCACCAGGACTGGCAGTGCGAGGGGCACCTGCAGCGGAGGAGGTGGTGCAGGGAGCACCTGGGGTGGAGGAGGTGCAGGGTGCACCTGCAGCTGAGGAGGTGCAGGGAGCACCTGGAGCTGAGGAGGTGCAGGCAGCACCTGGAGCTGAGGAGGTGCGGGCACCACCTGCAGCGGAGGAGGTGGTGCAGGGAGCACCTGGGGCGGAGGAGGTGCAGGGAGCACCTGGAGCTGAGGAGGTGCGGGCGGCACCTGGAGCTGAGGAGGTGCAGTGTGCACCTGGAGCTGAGGAGGTGCGGGCGGCACCTGGAGCTGAGGAGGTGCAGTGTGCACCTGGAGCTGAGGAGGTGCAGCCTCAGCTCAGACATCATCCTGGGGAAGGCAACACAGCAGGGCCTTCACCCTGGAGACAACTCGCCTCCACTTCTTAAAAGGTCTGAACCCTGCAAGAAAAGCAATTTGACATTTAGTCAAACGACTCGAGCACCCTTCTCAACATTAGGACATATAATTTGAAGCAGAAACCTGAACAGATCACATTTGGCCTTGAATCTTACTTTTTTTCTTGACCTCAGTGATTGGGTCAGCGGTCAACGCCTCCTCAGCTGTCTCAGTGGGACAGGAAGGCTCGTCAGCTGGAACAGTGCTGGTGTCAGCTGGAACAGTGCTGGTGTCAGCCAGGACAGTGTCATCAGCGCTGTCATGTTCCCTGCAAGAAGTATGACAATCAATCAATACATCAATCAATCCATCAATTGATCATCCTTCACTTCATCTCTCAAACACCTGTCTAACCACTGTCTGTTAACAGTGTTCACACAACACACACACTGACACACACACACTTACCAAGAGCTGGTGGCGTCCTCCATGGTGATGAAGATGGACTGCAGAGCGTCGCTGGGCGTGGCTCTCAGCTTGGCGTCCACAGCCATCATCTGCTCCATTAAGGTGAGGAACGCCATGGCTTCCTCCTCCCCGGCTTCCGCTGCCTTTGGGTAGAGCTGCATTTACAAACACAGTCAATGACAGTTCAGTCACATTCACCTCACAGCTCATTTGAAAAGCAGCAAATGAACACTAGATATACAGTATTCATGTCTGTCTGTCTGTCTGTCTAACTGGTAGTCATAGCAATTACAATACAAGACTTGTCAAGTGTCAAATGGATCGAAGGTTTAGTCTATCTGTCAGTCTGTCTATCTGTCTGTGAGTTTCTCAGTCCGTCAGTCTGTCTGTCAGTCTGTCCTTCCATTTTGCACTTACACATTAATTTAAACTATGAAAACCAAATCGATGCTGGTCTTGATATGCGGCTCACATAGCCTACAGAAATACTGGACGACTGGACACAGACTTTTGTTAAGAAAATGGTGTTAAGAAAACAGGGAGCACTTACATCACGCAGGCCATGGACGATGGTAGTACGCCTCTCTGTGGACTTGATGCCAGTCAGGGAGGTGTACTCTGCTGGTGTCTAAAGAAACACAGAAAATATAGACCTGTGAGAGACTTCTTCACACACGTTTGAATAAAGAAACACAGAAAACATAGACCTGTGAGAGACTTCTTCACACACGTTTGAATAAAGAAACACAGAAAACATAGACCTGTGAGAGACTTCTTCACACACGTTTGAATAAAGAAACAGTCCAGGGTACATGAGCTTCACCTAATCACCGGTCCTTTATTGAGCCCAGGTGCGGCTGGCAGAGGCCCAATCAGAGCCCCAGGTGTTGCTGGTTAGGTGAGGTTGTCAGAGGAGGACTGAGCTGGTTAGGTAGATGGAGGTGCAGGGGGCACCGGGACTGGAGGTGCAGGTGCACCGGGACTGGAGCTGCGGGGGCCACCAGGACTGGCAGTGCGAGGGGCACCTGCAGCGGAGGAGGTGGTGCAGGGAGCACCTGGGGTGGAGGAGGTGCAGGGTGCACCTGCAGCTGAGGAGGTGCAGGGAGCACCTGGAGCTGAGGAGGTGCAGGCAGCACCTGGAGCTGAGGAGGTGCGGGCACCACCTGCAGCGGAGGAGGTGGTGCAGGGAGCACCTGGGGCGGAGGAGGTGCAGGGAGCACCTGGAGCTGAGGAGGTGCGGGCGGCACCTGGAGCTGAGGAGGTGCAGTGTGCACCTGGAGCTGAGGAGGTGCGGGCGGCACCTGGAGCTGAGGAGGTGCAGTGTGCACCTGGAGCTGAGGAGGTGCAGCCTCAGCTCAGACATCATCCTGGGGAAGGCAACACAGCAGGGCCTTCACCCTGGAGACAACTCGCCTCCACTTCTTAAAAGGTCTGAACCCTGCAAGAAAAGCAATTTGACATTTAGTCAAACGACTCGAGCACCCTTCTCAACATTAGGACATATAATTTGAAGCAGAAACCTGAACAGATCACATTTGGCCTTGAATCTTACTTTTTTTCTTGACCTCAGTGATTGGGTCAGCGGTCAACGCCTCCTCAGCTGTCTCAGTGGGACAGGAAGGCTCGTCAGCTGGAACAGTGCTGGTGTCAGCTGGAACAGTGCTGGTGTCAGCCAGGACAGTGTCATCAGCGCTGTCATGTTCCCTGCAAGAAGTATGACAATCAATCAATACATCAATCAATCCATCAATTGATCATCCTTCACTTCATCTCTCAAACACCTGTCTAACCACTGTCTGTTAACAGTGTTCACACAACACACACACTGACACACACACACTTACCAAGAGCTGGTGGCGTCCTCCATGGTGATGAAGATGGACTGCAGAGCGTCGCTGGGCGTGGCTCTCAGCTTGGCGTCCACAGCCATCATCTGCTCCATTAAGGTGAGGAACGCCATGGCTTCCTCCTCCCCGGCTTCCGCTGCCTTTGGGTAGAGCTGCATTTACAAACACAGTCAATGACAGTTCAGTCACATTCACCTCACAGCTCATTTGAAAAGCAGCAAATGAACACTAGATATACAGTATTCATGTCTGTCTGTCTGTCTGTCTAACTGGTAGTCATAGCAATTACAATACAAGACTTGTCAAGTGTCAAATGGATCGAAGGTTTAGTCTATCTGTCAGTCTGTCTATCTGTCTGTGAGTTTCTCAGTCCGTCAGTCTGTCTGTCAGTCTGTCCTTCCATTTTGCACTTACACATTAATTTAAACTATGAAAACCAAATCGATGCTGGTCTTGATATGCGGCTCACATAGCCTACAGAAATACTGGACGACTGGACACAGACTTTTGTTAAGAAAATGGTGTTAAGAAAACAGGGAGCACTTACATCACGCAGGCCATGGACGATGGTAGTACGCCTCTCTGTGGACTTGATGCCAGTCAGGGAGGTGTACTCTGCTGGTGTCTAAAGAAACACAGAAAATATAGACCTGTGAGAGACTTCTTCACACACGTTTGAATAAAGAAACACAGAAAACATAGACCTGTGAGAGACTTCTTCACACACGTTTGAATAAAGAAACACAGAAAACATAGACCTGTGAGAGACTTCTTCACACACGTTTGAATAAAGAAACAGTCCAGGGTACATGAGCTTCACCTAATCACCGGTCCTTTATTGAGCCCAGGTGCGGCTGGCAGAGGCCCAATCAGAGCCCCAGGTGTTGCTGGTTAGGTGAGGTTGTCAGAGGAGGACTGAGCTGGTTAGGTAGATGGAGGTGCAGGGGGCACCGGGACTGGAGGTGCAGGTGCACCGGGACTGGAGCTGCGGGGGCCACCAGGACTGGCAGTGCGAGGGGCACCTGCAGCGGAGGAGGTGGTGCAGGGAGCACCTGGGGTGGAGGAGGTGCAGGGTGCACCTGCAGCTGAGGAGGTGCAGGGAGCACCTGGAGCTGAGGAGGTGCAGGCAGCACCTGGAGCTGAGGAGGTGCGGGCACCACCTGCAGCGGAGGAGGTGGTGCAGGGAGCACCTGGGGCGGAGGAGGTGCAGGGAGCACCTGGAGCTGAGGAGGTGCGGGCGGCACCTGGAGCTGAGGAGGTGCAGTGTGCACCTGGAGCTGAGGAGGTGCGGGCGGCACCTGGAGCTGAGGAGGTGCAGTGTGCACCTGGAGCTGAGGAGGTGCAGCCTCAGCTCAGACATCATCCTGGGGAAGGCAACACAGCAGGGCCTTCACCCTGGAGACAACTCGCCTCCACTTCTTAAAAGGTCTGAACCCTGCAAGAAAAGCAATTTGACATTTAGTCAAACGACTCGAGCACCCTTCTCAACATTAGGACATATAATTTGAAGCAGAAACCTGAACAGATCACATTTGGCCTTGAATCTTACTTTTTTTCTTGACCTCAGTGATTGGGTCAGCGGTCAACGCCTCCTCAGCTGTCTCAGTGGGACAGGAAGGCTCGTCAGCTGGAACAGTGCTGGTGTCAGCTGGAACAGTGCTGGTGTCAGCCAGGACAGTGTCATCAGCGCTGTCATGTTCCCTGCAAGAAGTATGACAATCAATCAATACATCAATCAATCCATCAATTGATCATCCTTCACTTCATCTCTCAAACACCTGTCTAACCACTGTCTGTTAACAGTGTTCACACAACACACACACTGACACACACACACTTACCAAGAGCTGGTGGCGTCCTCCATGGTGATGAAGATGGACTGCAGAGCGTCGCTGGGCGTGGCTCTCAGCTTGGCGTCCACAGCCATCATCTGCTCCATTAAGGTGAGGAACGCCATGGCTTCCTCCTCCCCGGCTTCCGCTGCCTTTGGGTAGAGCTGCATTTACAAACACAGTCAATGACAGTTCAGTCACATTCACCTCACAGCTCATTTGAAAAGCAGCAAATGAACACTAGATATACAGTATTCATGTCTGTCTGTCTGTCTGTCTAACTGGTAGTCATAGCAATTACAATACAAGACTTGTCAAGTGTCAAATGGATCGAAGGTTTAGTCTATCTGTCAGTCTGTCTATCTGTCTGTGAGTTTCTCAGTCCGTCAGTCTGTCTGTCAGTCTGTCCTTCCATTTTGCACTTACACATTAATTTAAACTATGAAAACCAAATCGATGCTGGTCTTGATATGCGGCTCACATAGCCTACAGAAATACTGGACGACTGGACACAGACTTTTGTTAAGAAAATGGTGTTAAGAAAACAGGGAGCACTTACATCACGCAGGCCATGGACGATGGTAGTACGCCTCTCTGTGGACTTGATGCCAGTCAGGGAGGTGTACTCTGCTGGTGTCTAAAGAAACACAGAAAATATAGACCTGTGAGAGACTTCTTCACACACGTTTGAATAAAGAAACACAGAAAACATAGACCTGTGAGAGACTTCTTCACACACGTTTGAATAAAGAAACACAGAAAACATAGACCTGTGAGAGACTTCTTCACACACGTTTGAATAAAGAAACAGTCCAGGGTACATGAGCTTCACCTAATCACCGGTCCTTTATTGAGCCCAGGTGCGGCTGGCAGAGGCCCAATCAGAGCCCCAGGTGTTGCTGGTTAGGTGAGGTTGTCAGAGGAGGACTGAGCTGGTTAGGTAGATGGAGGTGCAGGGGGCACCGGGACTGGAGGTGCAGGTGCACCGGGACTGGAGCTGCGGGGGCCACCAGGACTGGCAGTGCGAGGGGCACCTGCAGCGGAGGAGGTGGTGCAGGGAGCACCTGGGGTGGAGGAGGTGCAGGGTGCACCTGCAGCTGAGGAGGTGCAGGGAGCACCTGGAGCTGAGGAGGTGCAGGCAGCACCTGGAGCTGAGGAGGTGCGGGCACCACCTGCAGCGGAGGAGGTGGTGCAGGGAGCACCTGGGGCGGAGGTGCAGGGAGCACCTGGAGCTGAGGAGGTGCGGGCGGCACCTGGAGCTGAGGAGGTGCAGTGTGCACCTGGAGCTGAGGAGGTGCGGGCGGCACCTGGAGCTGAGGAGGTGCAGTGTGCACCTGGAGCTGAGGAGGTGCAGCCTCAGCTCAGACATCATCCTGGGGAAGGCAACACAGCAGGGCCTTCACCCTGGAGACAACTCGCCTCCACTTCTTAAAAGGTCTGAACCCTGCAAGAAAAGCAATTTGACATTTAGTCAAACGACTCGAGCACCCTTCTCAACATTAGGACATATAATTTGAAGCAGAAACCTGAACAGATCACATTTGGCCTTGAATCTTACTTTTTTTCTTGACCTCAGTGATTGGGTCAGCGGTCAACGCCTCCTCAGCTGTCTCAGTGGGACAGGAAGGCTCGTCAGCTGGAACAGTGCTGGTGTCAGCTGGAACAGTGCTGGTGTCAGCCAGGACAGTGTCATCAGCGCTGTCATGTTCCCTGCAAGAAGTATGACAATCAATCAATACATCAATCAATCCATCAATTGATCATCCTTCACTTCATCTCTCAAACACCTGTCTAACCACTGTCTGTTAACAGTGTTCACACAACACACACACTGACACACACACACTTACCAAGAGCTGGTGGCGTCCTCCATGGTGATGAAGATGGACTGCAGAGCGTCGCTGGGCGTGGCTCTCAGCTTGGCGTCCACAGCCATCATCTGCTCCATTAAGGTGAGGAACGCCATGGCTTCCTCCTCCCCGGCTTCCGCTGCCTTTGGGTAGAGCTGCATTTACAAACACAGTCAATGACAGTTCAGTCACATTCACCTCACAGCTCATTTGAAAAGCAGCAAATGAACACTAGATATACAGTATTCATGTCTGTCTGTCTGTCTGTCTAACTGGTAGTCATAGCAATTACAATACAAGACTTGTCAAGTGTCAAATGGATCGAAGGTTTAGTCTATCTGTCAGTCTGTCTATCTGTCTGTGAGTTTCTCAGTCCGTCAGTCTGTCTGTCAGTCTGTCCTTCCATTTTGCACTTACACATTAATTTAAACTATGAAAACCAAATCGATGCTGGTCTTGATATGCGGCTCACATAGCCTACAGAAATACTGGACGACTGGACACAGACTTTTGTTAAGAAAATGGTGTTAAGAAAACAGGGAGCACTTACATCACGCAGGCCATGGACGATGGTAGTACGCCTCTCTGTGGACTTGATGCCAGTCAGGGAGGTGTACTCTGCTGGTGTCTAAAGAAACACAGAAAATATAGACCTGTGAGAGACTTCTTCACACACGTTTGAATAAAGAAACACAGAAAACATAGACCTGTGAGAGACTTCTTCACACACGTTTGAATAAAGAAACACAGAAAACATAGACCTGTGAGAGACTTCTTCACACACGTTTGAATAAAGAAACAGTCCAGGGTACATGAGCTTCACCTAATCACCGGTCCTTTATTGAGCCCAGGTGCGGCTGGCAGAGGCCCAATCAGAGCCCCAGGTGTTGCTGGTTAGGTGAGGTTGTCAGAGGAGGACTGAGCTGGTTAGGTAGATGGAGGTGCAGGGGGCACCGGGACTGGAGGTGCAGGTGCACCGGGACTGGAGCTGCGGGGGCCACCAGGACTGGCAGTGCGAGGGGCACCTGCAGCGGAGGAGGTGGTGCAGGGAGCACCTGGGGTGGAGGAGGTGCAGGGTGCACCTGCAGCTGAGGAGGTGCAGGGAGCACCTGGAGCTGAGGAGGTGCAGGCAGCACCTGGAGCTGAGGAGGTGCGGGCACCACCTGCAGCGGAGGAGGTGGTGCAGGGAGCACCTGGGGCGGAGGTGCAGGGAGCACCTGGAGCTGAGGAGGTGCGGGCGGCACCTGGAGCTGAGGAGGTGCAGTGTGCACCTGGAGCTGAGGAGGTGCGGGCGGCACCTGGAGCTGAGGAGGTGCAGTGTGCACCTGGAGCTGAGGAGGTGCAGCCTCAGCTCAGACATCATCCTGGGGAAGGCAACACAGCAGGGCCTTCACCCTGGAGACAACTCGCCTCCACTTCTTAAAAGGTCTGAACCCTGCAAGAAAAGCAATTTGACATTTAGTCAAACGACTCGAGCACCCTTCTCAACATTAGGACATATAATTTGAAGCAGAAACCTGAACAGATCACATTTGGCCTTGAATCTTACTTTTTTTCTTGACCTCAGTGATTGGGTCAGCGGTCAACGCCTCCTCAGCTGTCTCAGTGGGACAGGAAGGCTCGTCAGCTGGAACAGTGCTGGTGTCAGCTGGAACAGTGCTGGTGTCAGCCAGGACAGTGTCATCAGCGCTGTCATGTTCCCTGCAAGAAGTATGACAATCAATCAATACATCAATCAATCCATCAATTGATCATCCTTCACTTCATCTCTCAAACACCTGTCTAACCACTGTCTGTTAACAGTGTTCACACAACACACACACTGACACACACACACTTACCAAGAGCTGGTGGCGTCCTCCATGGTGATGAAGATGGACTGCAGAGCGTCGCTGGGCGTGGCTCTCAGCTTGGCGTCCACAGCCATCATCTGCTCCATTAAGGTGAGGAACGCCATGGCTTCCTCCTCCCCGGCTTCCGCTGCCTTTGGGTAGAGCTGCATTTACAAACACAGTCAATGACAGTTCAGTCACATTCACCTCACAGCTCATTTGAAAAGCAGCAAATGAACACTAGATATACAGTATTCATGTCTGTCTGTCTGTCTGTCTAACTGGTAGTCATAGCAATTACAATACAAGACTTGTCAAGTGTCAAATGGATCGAAGGTTTAGTCTATCTGTCAGTCTGTCTATCTGTCTGTGAGTTTCTCAGTCCGTCAGTCTGTCTGTCAGTCTGTCCTTCCATTTTGCACTTACACATTAATTTAAACTATGAAAACCAAATCGATGCTGGTCTTGATATGCGGCTCACATAGCCTACAGAAATACTGGACGACTGGACACAGACTTTTGTTAAGAAAATGGTGTTAAGAAAACAGGGAGCACTTACATCACGCAGGCCATGGACGATGGTAGTACGCCTCTCTGTGGACTTGATGCCAGTCAGGGAGGTGTACTCTGCTGGTGTCTAAAGAAACACAGAAAATATAGACCTGTGAGAGACTTCTTCACACACGTTTGAATAAAGAAACACAGAAAACATAGACCTGTGAGAGACTTCTTCACACACGTTTGAATAAAGAAACACAGAAAACATAGACCTGTGAGAGACTTCTTCACACACGTTTGAATAAAGAAACAGTCCAGGGTACATGAGCTTCACCTAATCACCGGTCCTTTATTGAGCCCAGGTGCGGCTGGCAGAGGCCCAATCAGAGCCCCAGGTGTTGCTGGTTAGGTGAGGTTGTCAGAGGAGGACTGAGCTGGTTAGGTAGATGGAGGTGCAGGGGGCACCGGGACTGGAGGTGCAGGTGCACCGGGACTGGAGCTGCGGGGGCCACCAGGACTGGCAGTGCGAGGGGCACCTGCAGCGGAGGAGGTGGTGCAGGGAGCACCTGGGGTGGAGGAGGTGCAGGGTGCACCTGCAGCTGAGGAGGTGCAGGGAGCACCTGGAGCTGAGGAGGTGCAGGCAGCACCTGGAGCTGAGGAGGTGCGGGCACCACCTGCAGCGGAGGAGGTGGTGCAGGGAGCACCTGGGGCGGAGGAGGTGCAGGGAGCACCTGGAGCTGAGGAGGTGCGGGCGGCACCTGGAGCTGAGGAGGTGCAGTGTGCACCTGGAGCTGAGGAGGTGCGGGCGGCACCTGGAGCTGAGGAGGTGCAGTGTGCACCTGGAGCTGAGGAGGTGCAGCCTCAGCTCAGACATCATCCTGGGGAAGGCAACACAGCAGGGCCTTCACCCTGGAGACAACTCGCCTCCACTTCTTAAAAGGTCTGAACCCTGCAAGAAAAGCAATTTGACATTTAGTCAAACGACTCGAGCACCCTTCTCAACATTAGGACATATAATTTGAAGCAGAAACCTGAACAGATCACATTTGGCCTTGAATCTTACTTTTTTTCTTGACCTCAGTGATTGGGTCAGCGGTCAACGCCTCCTCAGCTGTCTCAGTGGGACAGGAAGGCTCGTCAGCTGGAACAGTGCTGGTGTCAGCTGGAACAGTGCTGGTGTCAGCCAGGACAGTGTCATCAGCGCTGTCATGTTCCCTGCAAGAAGTATGACAATCAATCAATACATCAATCAATCCATCAATTGATCATCCTTCACTTCATCTCTCAAACACCTGTCTAACCACTGTCTGTTAACAGTGTTCACACAACACACACACTGACACACACACACTTACCAAGAGCTGGTGGCGTCCTCCATGGTGATGAAGATGGACTGCAGAGCGTCGCTGGGCGTGGCTCTCAGCTTGGCGTCCACAGCCATCATCTGCTCCATTAAGGTGAGGAACGCCATGGCTTCCTCCTCCCCGGCTTCCGCTGCCTTTGGGTAGAGCTGCATTTACAAACACAGTCAATGACAGTTCAGTCACATTCACCTCACAGCTCATTTGAAAAGCAGCAAATGAACACTAGATATACAGTATTCATGTCTGTCTGTCTGTCTGTCTAACTGGTAGTCATAGCAATTACAATACAAGACTTGTCAAGTGTCAAATGGATCGAAGGTTTAGTCTATCTGTCAGTCTGTCTATCTGTCTGTGAGTTTCTCAGTCCGTCAGTCTGTCTGTCAGTCTGTCCTTCCATTTTGCACTTACACATTAATTTAAACTATGAAAACCAAATCGATGCTGGTCTTGATATGCGGCTCACATAGCCTACAGAAATACTGGACGACTGGACACAGACTTTTGTTAAGAAAATGGTGTTAAGAAAACAGGGAGCACTTACATCACGCAGGCCATGGACGATGGTAGTACGCCTCTCTGTGGACTTGATGCCAGTCAGGGAGGTGTACTCTGCTGGTGTCTAAAGAAACACAGAAAATATAGACCTGTGAGAGACTTCTTCACACACGTTTGAATAAAGAAACACAGAAAACATAGACCTGTGAGAGACTTCTTCACACACGTTTGAATAAAGAAACACAGAAAACATAGACCTGTGAGAGACTTCTTCACACACGTTTGAATAAAGAAACAGTCCAGGGTACATGAGCTTCACCTAATCACCGGTCCTTTATTGAGCCCAGGTGCGGCTGGCAGAGGCCCAATCAGAGCCCCAGGTGTTGCTGGTTAGGTGAGGTTGTCAGAGGAGGACTGAGCTGGTTAGGTAGATGGAGGTGCAGGGGGCACCGGGACTGGAGGTGCAGGTGCACCGGGACTGGAGCTGCGGGGGCCACCAGGACTGGCAGTGCGAGGGGCACCTGCAGCGGAGGAGGTGGTGCAGGGAGCACCTGGGGTGGAGGAGGTGCAGGGTGCACCTGCAGCTGAGGAGGTGCAGGGAGCACCTGGAGCTGAGGAGGTGCAGGCAGCACCTGGAGCTGAGGAGGTGCGGGCACCACCTGCAGCGGAGGAGGTGGTGCAGGGAGCACCTGGGGCGGAGGTGCAGGGAGCACCTGGAGCTGAGGAGGTGCGGGCGGCACCTGGAGCTGAGGAGGTGCAGTGTGCACCTGGAGCTGAGGAGGTGCGGGCGGCACCTGGAGCTGAGGAGGTGCAGTGTGCACCTGGAGCTGAGGAGGTGCAGCCTCAGCTCAGACATCATCCTGGGGAAGGCAACACAGCAGGGCCTTCACCCTGGAGACAACTCGCCTCCACTTCTTAAAAGGTCTGAACCCTGCAAGAAAAGCAATTTGACATTTAGTCAAACGACTCGAGCACCCTTCTCAACATTAGGACATATAATTTGAAGCAGAAACCTGAACAGATCACATTTGGCCTTGAATCTTACTTTTTTTCTTGACCTCAGTGATTGGGTCAGCGGTCAACGCCTCCTCAGCTGTCTCAGTGGGACAGGAAGGCTCGTCAGCTGGAACAGTGCTGGTGTCAGCTGGAACAGTGCTGGTGTCAGCCAGGACAGTGTCATCAGCGCTGTCATGTTCCCTGCAAGAAGTATGACAATCAATCAATACATCAATCAATCCATCAATTGATCATCCTTCACTTCATCTCTCAAACACCTGTCTAACCACTGTCTGTTAACAGTGTTCACACAACACACACACTGACACACACACACTTACCAAGAGCTGGTGGCGTCCTCCATGGTGATGAAGATGGACTGCAGAGCGTCGCTGGGCGTGGCTCTCAGCTTGGCGTCCACAGCCATCATCTGCTCCATTAAGGTGAGGAACGCCATGGCTTCCTCCTCCCCGGCTTCCGCTGCCTTTGGGTAGAGCTGCATTTACAAACACAGTCAATGACAGTTCAGTCACATTCACCTCACAGCTCATTTGAAAAGCAGCAAATGAACACTAGATATACAGTATTCATGTCTGTCTGTCTGTCTGTCTAACTGGTAGTCATAGCAATTACAATACAAGACTTGTCAAGTGTCAAATGGATCGAAGGTTTAGTCTATCTGTCAGTCTGTCTATCTGTCTGTGAGTTTCTCAGTCCGTCAGTCTGTCTGTCAGTCTGTCCTTCCATTTTGCACTTACACATTAATTTAAACTATGAAAACCAAATCGATGCTGGTCTTGATATGCGGCTCACATAGCCTACAGAAATACTGGACGACTGGACACAGACTTTTGTTAAGAAAATGGTGTTAAGAAAACAGGGAGCACTTACATCACGCAGGCCATGGACGATGGTAGTACGCCTCTCTGTGGACTTGATGCCAGTCAGGGAGGTGTACTCTGCTGGTGTCTAAAGAAACACAGAAAATATAGACCTGTGAGAGACTTCTTCACACACGTTTGAATAAAGAAACACAGAAAACATAGACCTGTGAGAGACTTCTTCACACACGTTTGAATAAAGAAACACAGAAAACATAGACCTGTGAGAGACTTCTTCACACACGTTTGAATAAAGAAACAGTCCAGGGTACATGAGCTTCACCTAATCACCGGTCCTTTATTGAGCCCAGGTGCGGCTGGCAGAGGCCCAATCAGAGCCCCAGGTGTTGCTGGTTAGGTGAGGTTGTCAGAGGAGGACTGAGCTGGTTAGGTAGATGGAGGTGCAGGGGGCACCGGGACTGGAGGTGCAGGTGCACCGGGACTGGAGCTGCGGGGGCCACCAGGACTGGCAGTGCGAGGGGCACCTGCAGCGGAGGAGGTGGTGCAGGGAGCACCTGGGGTGGAGGAGGTGCAGGGTGCACCTGCAGCTGAGGAGGTGCAGGGAGCACCTGGAGCTGAGGAGGTGCAGGCAGCACCTGGAGCTGAGGAGGTGTGGGCACCACCTGCAGCGGAGGAGGTGGTGCAGGGAGCACCTGGGGCGGAGGTGCAGGGAGCACCTGGAGCTGAGGAGGTGCGGGCGGCACCTGGAGCTGAGGAGGTGCAGTGTGCACCTGGAGCTGAGGAGGTGCGGGCGGCACCTGGAGCTGAGGAGGTGCAGTGTGCACCTGGAGCTGAGGAGGTGCAGCCTCAGCTCAGACATCATCCTGGGGAAGGCAACACAGCAGGGCCTTCACCCTGGAGACAACTCGCCTCCACTTCTTAAAAGGTCTGAACCCTGCAAGAAAAGCAATTTGACATTTAGTCAAACGACTCGAGCACCCTTCTCAACATTAGGACATATAATTTGAAGCAGAAACCTGAACAGATCACATTTGGCCTTGAATCTTACTTTTTTTCTTGACCTCAGTGATTGGGTCAGCGGTCAACGCCTCCTCAGCTGTCTCAGTGGGACAGGAAGGCTCGTCAGCTGGAACAGTGCTGGTGTCAGCTGGAACAGTGCTGGTGTCAGCCAGGACAGTGTCATCAGCGCTGTCATGTTCCCTGCAAGAAGTATGACAATCAATCAATACATCAATCAATCCATCAATTGATCATCCTTCACTTCATCTCTCAAACACCTGTCTAACCACTGTCTGTTAACAGTGTTCACACAACACACACACTGACACACACACACTTACCAAGAGCTGGTGGCGTCCTCCATGGTGATGAAGATGGACTGCAGAGCGTCGCTGGGCGTGGCTCTCAGCTTGGCGTCCACAGCCATCATCTGCTCCATTAAGGTGAGGAACGCCATGGCTTCCTCCTCCCCGGCTTCCGCTGCCTTTGGGTAGAGCTGCATTTACAAACACAGTCAATGACAGTTCAGTCACATTCACCTCACAGCTCATTTGAAAAGCAGCAAATGAACACTAGATATACAGTATTCATGTCTGTCTGTCTGTCTGTCTGTCTAACTGGTAGTCATAGCAATTACAATACAAGACTTGTCAAGTGTCAAATGGATCGAAGGTTTAGTCTATCTGTCAGTCTGTCTATCTGTCTGTGAGTTTCTCAGTCCGTCAGTCTGTCTGTCAGTCTGTCCTTCCATTTTGCACTTACACATTAATTTAAACTATGAAAACCAAATCGATGCTGGTCTTGATATGCGGCTCACATAGCCTACAGAAATACTGGACGACTGGACACAGACTTTTGTTAAGAAAATGGTGTTAAGAAAACAGGGAGCACTTACATCACGCAGGCCATGGACGATGGTAGTACGCCTCTCTGTGGACTTGATGCCAGTCAGGGAGGTGTACTCTGCTGGTGTCTAAAGAAACACAGAAAATATAGACCTGTGAGAGACTTCTTCACACACGTTTGAATAAAGAAACACAGAAAACATAGACCTGTGAGAGACTTCTTCACACACGTTTGAATAAAGAAACACAGAAAACATAGACCTGTGAGAGACTTCTTCACACACGTTTGAATAAAGAAACAGTCCAGGGTACATGAGCTTCACCTAATCACCGGTCCTTTATTGAGCCCAGGTGCGGCTGGCAGAGGCCCAATCAGAGCCCCAGGTGTTGCTGGTTAGGTGAGGTTGTCAGAGGAGGACTGAGCTGGTTAGGTAGATGGAGGTGCAGGGGGCACCGGGACTGGAGGTGCAGGTGCACCGGGACTGGAGCTGCGGGGGCCACCAGGACTGGCAGTGCGAGGGGCACCTGCAGCGGAGGAGGTGGTGCAGGGAGCACCTGGGGTGGAGGAGGTGCAGGGTGCACCTGCAGCTGAGGAGGTGCAGGGAGCACCTGGAGCTGAGGAGGTGCAGGCAGCACCTGGAGCTGAGGAGGTGCGGGCACCACCTGCAGCGGAGGAGGTGGTGCAGGGAGCACCTGGGGCGGAGGTGCAGGGAGCACCTGGAGCTGAGGAGGTGCGGGCGGCACCTGGAGCTGAGGAGGTGCAGTGTGCACCTGGAGCTGAGGAGGTGCGGGCGGCACCTGGAGCTGAGGAGGTGCAGTGTGCACCTGGAGCTGAGGAGGTGCAGCCTCAGCTCAGACATCATCCTGGGGAAGGCAACACAGCAGGGCCTTCACCCTGGAGACAACTCGCCTCCACTTCTTAAAAGGTCTGAACCCTGCAAGAAAAGCAATTTGACATTTAGTCAAACGACTCGAGCACCCTTCTCAACATTAGGACATATAATTTGAAGCAGAAACCTGAACAGATCACATTTGGCCTTGAATCTTACTTTTTTTCTTGACCTCAGTGATTGGGTCAGCGGTCAACGCCTCCTCAGCTGTCTCAGTGGGACAGGAAGGCTCGTCAGCTGGAACAGTGCTGGTGTCAGCTGGAACAGTGCTGGTGTCAGCCAGGACAGTGTCATCAGCGCTGTCATGTTCCCTGCAAGAAGTATGACAATCAATCAATACATCAATCAATCCATCAATTGATCATCCTTCACTTCATCTCTCAAACACCTGTCTAACCACTGTCTGTTAACAGTGTTCACACAACACACACACTGACACACACACACTTACCAAGAGCTGGTGGCGTCCTCCATGGTGATGAAGATGGACTGCAGAGCGTCGCTGGGCGTGGCTCTCAGCTTGGCGTCCACAGCCATCATCTGCTCCATTAAGGTGAGGAACGCCATGGCTTCCTCCTCCCCGGCTTCCGCTGCCTTTGGGTAGAGCTGCATTTACAAACACAGTCAATGACAGTTCAGTCACATTCACCTCACAGCTCATTTGAAAAGCAGCAAATGAACACTAGATATACAGTATTCATGTCTGTCTGTCTGTCTGTCTGTCTAACTGGTAGTCATAGCAATTACAATACAAGACTTGTCAAGTGTCAAATGGATCGAAGGTTTAGTCTATCTGTCAGTCTGTCTATCTGTCTGTGAGTTTCTCAGTCCGTCAGTCTGTCTGTCAGTCTGTCCTTCCATTTTGCACTTACACATTAATTTAAACTATGAAAACCAAATCGATGCTGGTCTTGATATGCGGCTCACATAGCCTACAGAAATACTGGACGACTGGACACAGACTTTTGTTAAGAAAATGGTGTTAAGAAAACAGGGAGCACTTACATCACGCAGGCCATGGACGATGGTAGTACGCCTCTCTGTGGACTTGATGCCAGTCAGGGAGGTGTACTCTGCTGGTGTCTAAAGAAACACAGAAAATATAGACCTGTGAGAGACTTCTTCACACACGTTTGAATAAAGAAACACAGAAAACATAGACCTGTGAGAGACTTCTTCACACACGTTTGAATAAAGAAACACAGAAAACATAGACCTGTGAGAGACTTCTTCACACACGTTTGAATAAAGAAACAGTCCAGGGTACATGAGCTTCACCTAATCACCGGTCCTTTATTGAGCCCAGGTGCGGCTGGCAGAGGCCCAATCAGAGCCCCAGGTGTTGCTGGTTAGGTGAGGTTGTCAGAGGAGGACTGAGCTGGTTAGGTAGATGGAGGTGCAGGGGGCACCGGGACTGGAGGTGCAGGTGCACCGGGACTGGAGCTGCGGGGGCCACCAGGACTGGCAGTGCGAGGGGCACCTGCAGCGGAGGAGGTGGTGCAGGGAGCACCTGGGGTGGAGGAGGTGCAGGGTGCACCTGCAGCTGAGGAGGTGCAGGGAGCACCTGGAGCTGAGGAGGTGCAGGCAGCACCTGGAGCTGAGGAGGTGCGGGCACCACCTGCAGCGGAGGAGGTGGTGCAGGGAGCACCTGGGGCGGAGGTGCAGGGAGCACCTGGAGCTGAGGAGGTGCGGGCGGCACCTGGAGCTGAGGAGGTGCAGTGTGCACCTGGAGCTGAGGAGGTGCGGGCGGCACCTGGAGCTGAGGAGGTGCAGTGTGCACCTGGAGCTGAGGAGGTGCAGCCTCAGCTCAGACATCATCCTGGGGAAGGCAACACAGCAGGGCCTTCACCCTGGAGACAACTCGCCTCCACTTCTTAAAAGGTCTGAACCCTGCAAGAAAAGCAATTTGACATTTAGTCAAACGACTCGAGCACCCTTCTCAACATTAGGACATATAATTTGAAGCAGAAACCTGAACAGATCACATTTGGCCTTGAATCTTACTTTTTTTCTTGACCTCAGTGATTGGGTCAGCGGTCAACGCCTCCTCAGCTGTCTCAGTGGGACAGGAAGGCTTGTCAGCTGGAACAGTGCTGGTGTCAGCTGGAACAGTGCTGGTGTCAGCCAGGACAGTGTCATCAGCGCTGTCATGTTCCCTGCAAGAAGTATGACAATCAATCAATACATCAATCAATCCATCAATTGATCATCCTTCACTTCATCTCTCAAACACCTGTCTAACCACTGTCTGTTAACAGTGTTCACACAACACACACACTGACACACACACACTTACCAAGAGCTGGTGGCGTCCTCCATGGTGATGAAGATGGACTGCAGAGCGTCGCTGGGCGTGGCTCTCAGCTTGGCGTCCACAGCCATCATCTGCTCCATTAAGGTGAGGAACGCCATGGCTTCCTCCTCCCCGGCTTCCGCTGCCTTTGGGTAGAGCTGCATTTACAAACACAGTCAATGACAGTTCAGTCACATTCACCTCACAGCTCATTTGAAAAGCAGCAAATGAACACTAGATATACAGTATTCATGTCTGTCTGTCTGTCTGTCTAACTGGTAGTCATAGCAATTACAATACAAGACTTGTCAAGTGTCAAATGGATCGAAGGTTTAGTCTATCTGTCAGTCTGTCTATCTGTCTGTGAGTTTCTCAGTCCGTCAGTCTGTCTGTCAGTCTGTCCTTCCATTTTGCACTTACACATTAATTTAAACTATGAAAACCAAATCGATGCTGGTCTTGATATGCGGCTCACATAGCCTACAGAAATACTGGACGACTGGACACAGACTTTTGTTAAGAAAATGGTGTTAAGAAAACAGGGAGCACTTACATCACGCAGGCCATGGACGATGGTAGTACGCCTCTCTGTGGACTTGATGCCAGTCAGGGAGGTGTACTCTGCTGGTGTCTAAAGAAACACAGAAAATATAGACCTGTGAGAGACTTCTTCACACACGTTTGAATAAAGAAACACAGAAAACATAGACCTGTGAGAGACTTCTTCACACACGTTTGAATAAAGAAACACAGAAAACATAGACCTGTGAGAGACTTCTTCACACACGTTTGAATAAAGAAACAGTCCAGGGTACATGAGCTTCACCTAATCACCGGTCCTTTATTGAGCCCAGGTGCGGCTGGCAGAGGCCCAATCAGAGCCCCAGGTGTTGCTGGTTAGGTGAGGTTGTCAGAGGAGGACTGAGCTGGTTAGGTAGATGGAGGTGCAGGGGGCACCGGGACTGGAGGTGCAGGTGCACCGGGACTGGAGCTGCGGGGGCCACCAGGACTGGCAGTGCGAGGGGCACCTGCAGCGGAGGAGGTGGTGCAGGGAGCACCTGGGGTGGAGGAGGTGCAGGGTGCACCTGCAGCTGAGGAGGTGCAGGGAGCACCTGGAGCTGAGGAGGTGCAGGCAGCACCTGGAGCTGAGGAGGTGCGGGCACCACCTGCAGCGGAGGAGGTGGTGCAGGGAGCACCTGGGGCGGAGGTGCAGGGAGCACCTGGAGCTGAGGAGGTGCGGGCGGCACCTGGAGCTGAGGAGGTGCAGTGTGCACCTGGAGCTGAGGAGGTGCGGGCGGCACCTGGAGCTGAGGAGGTGCAGTGTGCACCTGGAGCTGAGGAGGTGCAGCCTCAGCTCAGACATCATCCTGGGGAAGGCAACACAGCAGGGCCTTCACCCTGGAGACAACTCGCCTCCACTTCTTAAAAGGTCTGAACCCTGCAAGAAAAGCAATTTGACATTTAGTCAAACGACTCGAGCACCCTTCTCAACATTAGGACATATAATTTGAAGCAGAAACCTGAACAGATCACATTTGGCCTTGAATCTTACTTTTTTTCTTGACCTCAGTGATTGGGTCAGCGGTCAACGCCTCCTCAGCTGTCTCAGTGGGACAGGAAGGCTCGTCAGCTGGAACAGTGCTGGTGTCAGCTGGAACAGTGCTGGTGTCAGCCAGGACAGTGTCATCAGCGCTGTCATGTTCCCTGCAAGAAGTATGACAATCAATCAATACATCAATCAATCCATCAATTGATCATCCTTCACTTCATCTCTCAAACACCTGTCTAACCACTGTCTGTTAACAGTGTTCACACAACACACACACTGACACACACACACTTACCAAGAGCTGGTGGCGTCCTCCATGGTGATGAAGATGGACTGCAGAGCGTCGCTGGGCGTGGCTCTCAGCTTGGCGTCCACAGCCATCATCTGCTCCATTAAGGTGAGGAACGCCATGGCTTCCTCCTCCCCGGCTTCCGCTGCCTTTGGGTAGAGCTGCATTTACAAACACAGTCAATGACAGTTCAGTCACATTCACCTCACAGCTCATTTGAAAAGCAGCAAATGAACACTAGATATACAGTATTCATGTCTGTCTGTCTGTCTGTCTAACTGGTAGTCATAGCAATTACAATACAAGACTTGTCAAGTGTCAAATGGATCGAAGGTTTAGTCTATCTGTCAGTCTGTCTATCTGTCTGTGAGTTTCTCAGTCCGTCAGTCTGTCTGTCAGTCTGTCCTTCCATTTTGCACTTACACATTAATTTAAACTATGAAAACCAAATCGATGCTGGTCTTGATATGCGGCTCACATAGCCTACAGAAATACTGGACGACTGGACACAGACTTTTGTTAAGAAAATGGTGTTAAGAAAACAGGGAGCACTTACATCACGCAGGCCATGGACGATGGTAGTACGCCTCTCTGTGGACTTGATGCCAGTCAGGGAGGTGTACTCTGCTGGTGTCTAAAGAAACACAGAAAATATAGACCTGTGAGAGACTTCTTCACACACGTTTGAATAAAGAAACACAGAAAACATAGACCTGTGAGAGACTTCTTCACACACGTTTGAATAAAGAAACACAGAAAACATAGACCTGTGAGAGACTTCTTCACACACGTTTGAATAAAGAAACAGTCCAGGGTACATGAGCTTCACCTAATCACCGGTCCTTTATTGAGCCCAGGTGCGGCTGGCAGAGGCCCAATCAGAGCCCCAGGTGTTGCTGGTTAGGTGAGGTTGTCAGAGGAGGACTGAGCTGGTTAGGTAGATGGAGGTGCAGGGGGCACCGGGACTGGAGGTGCAGGTGCACCGGGACTGGAGCTGCGGGGGCCACCAGGACTGGCAGTGCGAGGGGCACCTGCAGCGGAGGAGGTGGTGCAGGGAGCACCTGGGGTGGAGGAGGTGCAGGGTGCACCTGCAGCTGAGGAGGTGCAGGGAGCACCTGGAGCTGAGGAGGTGCAGGCAGCACCTGGAGCTGAGGAGGTGCGGGCACCACCTGCAGCGGAGGAGGTGGTGCAGGGAGCACCTGGGGCGGAGGTGCAGGGAGCACCTGGAGCTGAGGAGGTGCGGGCGGCACCTGGAGCTGAGGAGGTGCAGTGTGCACCTGGAGCTGAGGAGGTGCGGGCGGCACCTGGAGCTGAGGAGGTGCAGTGTGCACCTGGAGCTGAGGAGGTGCAGCCTCAGCTCAGACATCATCCTGGGGAAGGCAACACAGCAGGGCCTTCACCCTGGAGACAACTCGCCTCCACTTCTTAAAAGGTCTGAACCCTGCAAGAAAAGCAATTTGACATTTAGTCAAACGACTCGAGCACCCTTCTCAACATTAGGACATATAATTTGAAGCAGAAACCTGAACAGATCACATTTGGCCTTGAATCTTACTTTTTTTCTTGACCTCAGTGATTGGGTCAGCGGTCAACGCCTCCTCAGCTGTCTCAGTGGGACAGGAAGGCTCGTCAGCTGGAACAGTGCTGGTGTCAGCTGGAACAGTGCTGGTGTCAGCCAGGACAGTGTCATCAGCGCTGTCATGTTCCCTGCAAGAAGTATGACAATCAATCAATACATCAATCAATCCATCAATTGATCATCCTTCACTTCATCTCTCAAACACCTGTCTAACCACTGTCTGTTAACAGTGTTCACACAACACACACACTGACACACACACACTTACCAAGAGCTGGTGGCGTCCTCCATGGTGATGAAGATGGACTGCAGAGCGTCGCTGGGCGTGGCTCTCAGCTTGGCGTCCACAGCCATCATCTGCTCCATTAAGGTGAGGAACGCCATGGCTTCCTCCTCCCCGGCTTCCGCTGCCTTTGGGTAGAGCTGCATTTACAAACACAGTCAATGACAGTTCAGTCACATTCACCTCACAGCTCATTTGAAAAGCAGCAAATGAACACTAGATATACAGTATTCATGTCTGTCTGTCTGTCTGTCTGTCTAACTGGTAGTCATAGCAATTACAATACAAGACTTGTCAAGTGTCAAATGGATCGAAGGTTTAGTCTATCTGTCAGTCTGTCTATCTGTCTGTGAGTTTCTCAGTCCGTCAGTCTGTCTGTCAGTCTGTCCTTCCATTTTGCACTTACACATTAATTTAAACTATGAAAACCAAATCGATGCTGGTCTTGATATGCGGCTCACATAGCCTACAGAAATACTGGACGACTGGACACAGACTTTTGTTAAGAAAATGGTGTTAAGAAAACAGGGAGCACTTACATCACGCAGGCCATGGACGATGGTAGTACGCCTCTCTGTGGACTTGATGCCAGTCAGGGAGGTGTACTCTGCTGGTGTCTAAAGAAACACAGAAAATATAGACCTGTGAGAGACTTCTTCACACACGTTTGAATAAAGAAACACAGAAAACATAGACCTGTGAGAGACTTCTTCACACACGTTTGAATAAAGAAACAGTCCAGGGTACATGAGCTTCACCTAATCACCGGTCCTTTATTGAGCCCAGGTGCGGCTGGCAGAGGCCCAATCAGAGCCCCAGGTGTTGCTGGTTAGGTGAGGTTGTCAGAGGAGGACTGAGCTGGTTAGGTAGATGGAGGTGCAGGGGGCACCGGGACTGGAGGTGCAGGTGCACCGGGACTGGAGCTGCGGGGGCCACCAGGACTGGCAGTGCGAGGGGCACCTGCAGCGGAGGAGGTGGTGCAGGGAGCACCTGGGGTGGAGGAGGTGCAGGGTGCACCTGCAGCTGAGGAGGTGCAGGGAGCACCTGGAGCTGAGGAGGTGCAGGCAGCACCTGGAGCTGAGGAGGTGCGGGCACCACCTGCAGCGGAGGAGGTGGTGCAGGGAGCACCTGGGGCGGAGGAGGTGCAGGGAGCACCTGGAGCTGAGGAGGTGCGGGCGGCACCTGGAGCTGAGGAGGTGCAGTGTGCACCTGGAGCTGAGGAGGTGCGGGCGGCACCTGGAGCTGAGGAGGTGCAGTGTGCACCTGGAGCTGAGGAGGTGCAGCCTCAGCTCAGACATCATCCTGGGGAAGGCAACACAGCAGGGCCTTCACCCTGGAGACAACTCGCCTCCACTTCTTAAAAGGTCTGAACCCTGCAAGAAAAGCAATTTGACATTTAGTCAAACGACTCGAGCACCCTTCTCAACATTAGGACATATAATTTGAAGCAGAAACCTGAACAGATCACATTTGGCCTTGAATCTTACTTTTTTTCTTGACCTCAGTGATTGGGTCAGCGGTCAACGCCTCCTCAGCTGTCTCAGTGGGACAGGAAGGCTCGTCAGCTGGAACAGTGCTGGTGTCAGCTGGAACAGTGCTGGTGTCAGCCAGGACAGTGTCATCAGCGCTGTCATGTTCCCTGCAAGAAGTATGACAATCAATCAATACATCAATCAATCCATCAATTGATCATCCTTCACTTCATCTCTCAAACACCTGTCTAACCACTGTCTGTTAACAGTGTTCACACAACACACACACTGACACACACACACTTACCAAGAGCTGGTGGCGTCCTCCATGGTGATGAAGATGGACTGCAGAGCGTCGCTGGGCGTGGCTCTCAGCTTGGCGTCCACAGCCATCATCTGCTCCATTAAGGTGAGGAACGCCATGGCTTCCTCCTCCCCGGCTTCCGCTGCCTTTGGGTAGAGCTGCATTTACAAACACAGTCAATGACAGTTCAGTCACATTCACCTCACAGCTCATTTGAAAAGCAGCAAATGAACACTAGATATACAGTATTCATGTCTGTCTGTCTGTCTGTCTAACTGGTAGTCATAGCAATTACAATACAAGACTTGTCAAGTGTCAAATGGATCGAAGGTTTAGTCTATCTGTCAGTCTGTCTATCTGTCTGTGAGTTTCTCAGTCCGTCAGTCTGTCTGTCAGTCTGTCCTTCCATTTTGCACTTACACATTAATTTAAACTATGAAAACCAAATCGATGCTGGTCTTGATATGCGGCTCACATAGCCTACAGAAATACTGGACGACTGGACACAGACTTTTGTTAAGAAAATGGTGTTAAGAAAACAGGGAGCACTTACATCACGCAGGCCATGGACGATGGTAGTACGCCTCTCTGTGGACTTGATGCCAGTCAGGGAGGTGTACTCTGCTGGTGTCTAAAGAAACACAGAAAATATAGACCTGTGAGAGACTTCTTCACACACGTTTGAATAAAGAAACACAGAAAACATAGACCTGTGAGAGACTTCTTCACACACGTTTGAATAAAGAAACACAGAAAACATAGACCTGTGAGAGACTTCTTCACACACGTTTGAATAAAGAAACAGTCCAGGGTACATGAGCTTCACCTAATCACCGGTCCTTTATTGAGCCCAGGTGCGGCTGGCAGAGGCCCAATCAGAGCCCCAGGTGTTGCTGGTTAGGTGAGGTTGTCAGAGGAGGACTGAGCTGGTTAGGTAGATGGAGGTGCAGGGGGCACCGGGACTGGAGGTGCAGGTGCACCGGGACTGGAGCTGCGGGGGCCACCAGGACTGGCAGTGCGAGGGGCACCTGCAGCGGAGGAGGTGGTGCAGGGAGCACCTGGGGTGGAGGAGGTGCAGGGTGCACCTGCAGCTGAGGAGGTGCAGGGAGCACCTGGAGCTGAGGAGGTGCAGGCAGCACCTGGAGCTGAGGAGGTGCGGGCACCACCTGCAGCGGAGGAGGTGGTGCAGGGAGCACCTGGGGCGGAGGTGCAGGGAGCACCTGGAGCTGAGGAGGTGCGGGCGGCACCTGGAGCTGAGGAGGTGCAGTGTGCACCTGGAGCTGAGGAGGTGCGGGCGGCACCTGGAGCTGAGGAGGTGCAGTGTGCACCTGGAGCTGAGGAGGTGCAGCCTCAGCTCAGACATCATCCTGGGGAAGGCAACACAGCAGGGCCTTCACCCTGGAGACAACTCGCCTCCACTTCTTAAAAGGTCTGAACCCTGCAAGAAAAGCAATTTGACATTTAGTCAAACGACTCGAGCACCCTTCTCAACATTAGGACATATAATTTGAAGCAGAAACCTGAACAGATCACATTTGGCCTTGAATCTTACTTTTTTTCTTGACCTCAGTGATTGGGTCAGCGGTCAACGCCTCCTCAGCTGTCTCAGTGGGACAGGAAGGCTCGTCAGCTGGAACAGTGCTGGTGTCAGCTGGAACAGTGCTGGTGTCAGCCAGGACAGTGTCATCAGCGCTGTCATGTTCCCTGCAAGAAGTATGACAATCAATCAATACATCAATCAATCCATCAATTGATCATCCTTCACTTCATCTCTCAAACACCTGTCTAACCACTGTCTGTTAACAGTGTTCACACAACACACACACTGACACACACACACTTACCAAGAGCTGGTGGCGTCCTCCATGGTGATGAAGATGGACTGCAGAGCGTCGCTGGGCGTGGCTCTCAGCTTGGCGTCCACAGCCATCATCTGCTCCATTAAGGTGAGGAACGCCATGGCTTCCTCCTCCCCGGCTTCCGCTGCCTTTGGGTAGAGCTGCATTTACAAACACAGTCAATGACAGTTCAGTCACATTCACCTCACAGCTCATTTGAAAAGCAGCAAATGAACACTAGATATACAGTATTCATGTCTGTCTGTCTGTCTGTCTAACTGGTAGTCATAGCAATTACAATACAAGACTTGTCAAGTGTCAAATGGATCGAAGGTTTAGTCTATCTGTCAGTCTGTCTATCTGTCTGTGAGTTTCTCAGTCCGTCAGTCTGTCTGTCAGTCTGTCCTTCCATTTTGCACTTACACATTAATTTAAACTATGAAAACCAAATCGATGCTGGTCTTGATATGCGGCTCACATAGCCTACAGAAATACTGGACGACTGGACACAGACTTTTGTTAAGAAAATGGTGTTAAGAAAACAGGGAGCACTTACATCACGCAGGCCATGGACGATGGTAGTACGCCTCTCTGTGGACTTGATGCCAGTCAGGGAGGTGTACTCTGCTGGTGTCTAAAGAAACACAGAAAATATAGACCTGTGAGAGACTTCTTCACACACGTTTGAATAAAGAAACACAGAAAACATAGACCTGTGAGAGACTTCTTCACACACGTTTGAATAAAGAAACACAGAAAACATAGACCTGTGAGAGACTTCTTCACACACGTTTGAATAAAGAAACAGTCCAGGGTACATGAGCTTCACCTAATCACCGGTCCTTTATTGAGCCCAGGTGCGGCTGGCAGAGGCCCAATCAGAGCCCCAGGTGTTGCTGGTTAGGTGAGGTTGTCAGAGGAGGACTGAGCTGGTTAGGTAGATGGAGGTGCAGGGGGCACCGGGACTGGAGGTGCAGGTGCACCGGGACTGGAGCTGCGGGGGCCACCAGGACTGGCAGTGCGAGGGGCACCTGCAGCGGAGGAGGTGGTGCAGGGAGCACCTGGGGTGGAGGAGGTGCAGGGTGCACCTGCAGCTGAGGAGGTGCAGGGAGCACCTGGAGCTGAGGAGGTGCAGGCAGCACCTGGAGCTGAGGAGGTGCGGGCACCACCTGCAGCGGAGGAGGTGGTGCAGGGAGCACCTGGGGCGGAGGTGCAGGGAGCACCTGGAGCTGAGGAGGTGCGGGCGGCACCTGGAGCTGAGGAGGTGCAGTGTGCACCTGGAGCTGAGGAGGTGCGGGCGGCACCTGGAGCTGAGGAGGTGCAGTGTGCACCTGGAGCTGAGGAGGTGCAGCCTCAGCTCAGACATCATCCTGGGGAAGGCAACACAGCAGGGCCTTCACCCTGGAGACAACTCGCCTCCACTTCTTAAAAGGTCTGAACCCTGCAAGAAAAGCAATTTGACATTTAGTCAAACGACTCGAGCACCCTTCTCAACATTAGGACATATAATTTGAAGCAGAAACCTGAACAGATCACATTTGGCCTTGAATCTTACTTTTTTTCTTGACCTCAGTGATTGGGTCAGCGGTCAACGCCTCCTCAGCTGTCTCAGTGGGACAGGAAGGCTCGTCAGCTGGAACAGTGCTGGTGTCAGCTGGAACAGTGCTGGTGTCAGCCAGGACAGTGTCATCAGCGCTGTCATGTTCCCTGCAAGAAGTATGACAATCAATCAATACATCAATCAATCCATCAATTGATCATCCTTCACTTCATCTCTCAAACACCTGTCTAACCACTGTCTGTTAACAGTGTTCACACAACACACACACTGACACACACACACTTACCAAGAGCTGGTGGCGTCCTCCATGGTGATGAAGATGGACTGCAGAGCGTCGCTGGGCGTGGCTCTCAGCTTGGCGTCCACAGCCATCATCTGCTCCATTAAGGTGAGGAACGCCATGGCTTCCTCCTCCCCGGCTTCCGCTGCCTTTGGGTAGAGCTGCATTTACAAACACAGTCAATGACAGTTCAGTCACATTCACCTCACAGCTCATTTGAAAAGCAGCAAATGAACACTAGATATACAGTATTCATGTCTGTCTGTCTGTCTGTCTAACTGGTAGTCATAGCAATTACAATACAAGACTTGTCAAGTGTCAAATGGATCGAAGGTTTAGTCTATCTGTCAGTCTGTCTATCTGTCTGTGAGTTTCTCAGTCCGTCAGTCTGTCTGTCAGTCTGTCCTTCCATTTTGCACTTACACATTAATTTAAACTATGAAAACCAAATCGATGCTGGTCTTGATATGCGGCTCACATAGCCTACAGAAATACTGGACGACTGGACACAGACTTTTGTTAAGAAAATGGTGTTAAGAAAACAGGGAGCACTTACATCACGCAGGCCATGGACGATGGTAGTACGCCTCTCTGTGGACTTGATGCCAGTCAGGGAGGTGTACTCTGCTGGTGTCTAAAGAAACACAGAAAATATAGACCTGTGAGAGACTTCTTCACACACGTTTGAATAAAGAAACACAGAAAACATAGACCTGTGAGAGACTTCTTCACACACGTTTGAATAAAGAAACACAGAAAACATAGACCTGTGAGAGACTTCTTCACACACGTTTGAATAAAGAAACAGTCCAGGGTACATGAGCTTCACCTAATCACCGGTCCTTTATTGAGCCCAGGTGCGGCTGGCAGAGGCCCAATCAGAGCCCCAGGTGTTGCTGGTTAGGTGAGGTTGTCAGAGGAGGACTGAGCTGGTTAGGTAGATGGAGGTGCAGGGGGCACCGGGACTGGAGGTGCAGGTGCACCGGGACTGGAGCTGCGGGGGCCACCAGGACTGGCAGTGCGAGGGGCACCTGCAGCGGAGGAGGTGGTGCAGGGAGCACCTGGGGTGGAGGAGGTGCAGGGTGCACCTGCAGCTGAGGAGGTGCAGGGAGCACCTGGAGCTGAGGAGGTGCAGGCAGCACCTGGAGCTGAGGAGGTGCGGGCACCACCTGCAGCGGAGGAGGTGGTGCAGGGAGCACCTGGGGCGGAGGTGCAGGGAGCACCTGGAGCTGAGGAGGTGCGGGCGGCACCTGGAGCTGAGGAGGTGCAGTGTGCACCTGGAGCTGAGGAGGTGCGGGCGGCACCTGGAGCTGAGGAGGTGCAGTGTGCACCTGGAGCTGAGGAGGTGCAGCCTCAGCTCAGACATCATCCTGGGGAAGGCAACACAGCAGGGCCTTCACCCTGGAGACAACTCGCCTCCACTTCTTAAAAGGTCTGAACCCTGCAAGAAAAGCAATTTGACATTTAGTCAAACGACTCGAGCACCCTTCTCAACATTAGGACATATAATTTGAAGCAGAAACCTGAACAGATCACATTTGGCCTTGAATCTTACTTTTTTTCTTGACCTCAGTGATTGGGTCAGCGGTCAACGCCTCCTCAGCTGTCTCAGTGGGACAGGAAGGCTCGTCAGCTGGAACAGTGCTGGTGTCAGCTGGAACAGTGCTGGTGTCAGCCAGGACAGTGTCATCAGCGCTGTCATGTTCCCTGCAAGAAGTATGACAATCAATCAATACATCAATCAATCCATCAATTGATCATCCTTCACTTCATCTCTCAAACACCTGTCTAACCACTGTCTGTTAACAGTGTTCACACAACACACACACTGACACACACACACTTACCAAGAGCTGGTGGCGTCCTCCATGGTGATGAAGATGGACTGCAGAGCGTCGCTGGGCGTGGCTCTCAGCTTGGCGTCCACAGCCATCATCTGCTCCATTAAGGTGAGGAACGCCATGGCTTCCTCCTCCCCGGCTTCCGCTGCCTTTGGGTAGAGCTGCATTTACAAACACAGTCAATGACAGTTCAGTCACATTCACCTCACAGCTCATTTGAAAAGCAGCAAATGAACACTAGATATACAGTATTCATGTCTGTCTGTCTGTCTGTCTGTCTAACTGGTAGTCATAGCAATTACAATACAAGACTTGTCAAGTGTCAAATGGATCGAAGGTTTAGTCTATCTGTCAGTCTGTCTATCTGTCTGTGAGTTTCTCAGTCCGTCAGTCTGTCTGTCAGTCTGTCCTTCCATTTTGCACTTACACATTAATTTAAACTATGAAAACCAAATCGATGCTGGTCTTGATATGCGGCTCACATAGCCTACAGAAATACTGGACGACTGGACACAGACTTTTGTTAAGAAAATGGTGTTAAGAAAACAGGGAGCACTTACATCACGCAGGCCATGGACGATGGTAGTACGCCTCTCTGTGGACTTGATGCCAGTCAGGGAGGTGTACTCTGCTGGTGTCTAAAGAAACACAGAAAATATAGACCTGTGAGAGACTTCTTCACACACGTTTGAATAAAGAAACACAGAAAACATAGACCTGTGAGAGACTTCTTCACACACGTTTGAATAAAGAAACAGTCCAGGGTACATGAGCTTCACCTAATCACCGGTCCTTTATTGAGCCCAGGTGCGGCTGGCAGAGGCCCAATCAGAGCCCCAGGTGTTGCTGGTTAGGTGAGGTTGTCAGAGGAGGACTGAGCTGGTTAGGTAGATGGAGGTGCAGGGGGCACCGGGACTGGAGGTGCAGGTGCACCGGGACTGGAGCTGCGGGGGCCACCAGGACTGGCAGTGCGAGGGGCACCTGCAGCGGAGGAGGTGGTGCAGGGAGCACCTGGGGTGGAGGAGGTGCAGGGTGCACCTGCAGCTGAGGAGGTGCAGGGAGCACCTGGAGCTGAGGAGGTGCAGGCAGCACCTGGAGCTGAGGAGGTGCGGGCACCACCTGCAGCGGAGGAGGTGGTGCAGGGAGCACCTGGGGCGGAGGAGGTGCAGGGAGCACCTGGAGCTGAGGAGGTGCGGGCGGCACCTGGAGCTGAGGAGGTGCAGTGTGCACCTGGAGCTGAGGAGGTGCGGGCGGCACCTGGAGCTGAGGAGGTGCAGTGTGCACCTGGAGCTGAGGAGGTGCAGCCTCAGCTCAGACATCATCCTGGGGAAGGCAACACAGCAGGGCCTTCACCCTGGAGACAACTCGCCTCCACTTCTTAAAAGGTCTGAACCCTGCAAGAAAAGCAATTTGACATTTAGTCAAACGACTCGAGCACCCTTCTCAACATTAGGACATATAATTTGAAGCAGAAACCTGAACAGATCACATTTGGCCTTGAATCTTACTTTTTTTCTTGACCTCAGTGATTGGGTCAGCGGTCAACGCCTCCTCAGCTGTCTCAGTGGGACAGGAAGGCTCGTCAGCTGGAACAGTGCTGGTGTCAGCTGGAACAGTGCTGGTGTCAGCCAGGACAGTGTCATCAGCGCTGTCATGTTCCCTGCAAGAAGTATGACAATCAATCAATACATCAATCAATCCATCAATTGATCATCCTTCACTTCATCTCTCAAACACCTGTCTAACCACTGTCTGTTAACAGTGTTCACACAACACACACACTGACACACACACACTTACCAAGAGCTGGTGGCGTCCTCCATGGTGATGAAGATGGACTGCAGAGCGTCGCTGGGCGTGGCTCTCAGCTTGGCGTCCACAGCCATCATCTGCTCCATTAAGGTGAGGAACGCCATGGCTTCCTCCTCCCCGGCTTCCGCTGCCTTTGGGTAGAGCTGCATTTACAAACACAGTCAATGACAGTTCAGTCACATTCACCTCACAGCTCATTTGAAAAGCAGCAAATGAACACTAGATATACAGTATTCATGTCTGTCTGTCTGTCTGTCTAACTGGTAGTCATAGCAATTACAATACAAGACTTGTCAAGTGTCAAATGGATCGAAGGTTTAGTCTATCTGTCAGTCTGTCTATCTGTCTGTGAGTTTCTCAGTCCGTCAGTCTGTCTGTCAGTCTGTCCTTCCATTTTGCACTTACACATTAATTTAAACTATGAAAACCAAATCGATGCTGGTCTTGATATGCGGCTCACATAGCCTACAGAAATACTGGACGACTGGACACAGACTTTTGTTAAGAAAATGGTGTTAAGAAAACAGGGAGCACTTACATCACGCAGGCCATGGACGATGGTAGTACGCCTCTCTGTGGACTTGATGCCAGTCAGGGAGGTGTACTCTGCTGGTGTCTAAAGAAACACAGAAAATATAGACCTGTGAGAGACTTCTTCACACACGTTTGAATAAAGAAACACAGAAAACATAGACCTGTGAGAGACTTCTTCACACACGTTTGAATAAAGAAACAGTCCAGGGTACATGAGCTTCACCTAATCACCGGTCCTTTATTGAGCCCAGGTGCGGCTGGCAGAGGCCCAATCAGAGCCCCAGGTGTTGCTGGTTAGGTGAGGTTGTCAGAGGAGGACTGAGCTGGTTAGGTAGATGGAGGTGCAGGGGGCACCGGGACTGGAGGTGCAGGTGCACCGGGACTGGAGCTGCGGGGGCCACCAGGACTGGCAGTGCGAGGGGCACCTGCAGCGGAGGAGGTGGTGCAGGGAGCACCTGGGGTGGAGGAGGTGCAGGGTGCACCTGCAGCTGAGGAGGTGCAGGGAGCACCTGGAGCTGAGGAGGTGCAGGCAGCACCTGGAGCTGAGGAGGTGCGGGCACCACCTGCAGCGGAGGAGGTGGTGCAGGGAGCACCTGGGGCGGAGGAGGTGCAGGGAGCACCTGGAGCTGAGGAGGTGCGGGCGGCACCTGGAGCTGAGGAGGTGCAGTGTGCACCTGGAGCTGAGGAGGTGCGGGCGGCACCTGGAGCTGAGGAGGTGCAGTGTGCACCTGGAGCTGAGGAGGTGCAGCCTCAGCTCAGACATCATCCTGGGGAAGGCAACACAGCAGGGCCTTCACCCTGGAGACAACTCGCCTCCACTTCTTAAAAGGTCTGAACCCTGCAAGAAAAGCAATTTGACATTTAGTCAAACGACTCGAGCACCCTTCTCAACATTAGGACATATAATTTGAAGCAGAAACCTGAACAGATCACATTTGGCCTTGAATCTTACTTTTTTTCTTGACCTCAGTGATTGGGTCAGCGGTCAACGCCTCCTCAGCTGTCTCAGTGGGACAGGAAGGCTCGTCAGCTGGAACAGTGCTGGTGTCAGCTGGAACAGTGCTGGTGTCAGCCAGGACAGTGTCATCAGCGCTGTCATGTTCCCTGCAAGAAGTATGACAATCAATCAATACATCAATCAATCCATCAATTGATCATCCTTCACTTCATCTCTCAAACACCTGTCTAACCACTGTCTGTTAACAGTGTTCACACAACACACACACTGACACACACACACTTACCAAGAGCTGGTGGCGTCCTCCATGGTGATGAAGATGGACTGCAGAGCGTCGCTGGGCGTGGCTCTCAGCTTGGCGTCCACAGCCATCATCTGCTCCATTAAGGTGAGGAACGCCATGGCTTCCTCCTCCCCGGCTTCCGCTGCCTTTGGGTAGAGCTGCATTTACAAACACAGTCAATGACAGTTCAGTCACATTCACCTCACAGCTCATTTGAAAAGCAGCAAATGAACACTAGATATACAGTATTCATGTCTGTCTGTCTGTCTGTCTAACTGGTAGTCATAGCAATTACAATACAAGACTTGTCAAGTGTCAAATGGATCGAAGGTTTAGTCTATCTGTCAGTCTGTCTATCTGTCTGTGAGTTTCTCAGTCCGTCAGTCTGTCTGTCAGTCTGTCCTTCCATTTTGCACTTACACATTAATTTAAACTATGAAAACCAAATCGATGCTGGTCTTGATATGCGGCTCACATAGCCTACAGAAATACTGGACGACTGGACACAGACTTTTGTTAAGAAAATGGTGTTAAGAAAACAGGGAGCACTTACATCACGCAGGCCATGGACGATGGTAGTACGCCTCTCTGTGGACTTGATGCCAGTCAGGGAGGTGTACTCTGCTGGTGTCTAAAGAAACACAGAAAATATAGACCTGTGAGAGACTTCTTCACACACGTTTGAATAAAGAAACACAGAAAACATAGACCTGTGAGAGACTTCTTCACACACGTTTGAATAAAGAAACAGTCCAGGGTACATGAGCTTCACCTAATCACCGGTCCTTTATTGAGCCCAGGTGCGGCTGACAGAGGCCCAATCAGAGCCCCAGGTGTTGCTGGTTAGGTGAGGTTGTCAGAGGAGGACTGAGCTGGTTAGGTAGATGGAGGTGCAGGGGGCACCGGGACTGGAGGTGCAGGTGCACCGGGACTGGAGCTGCGGGGGCCACCAGGACTGGCAGTGCGAGGGGCACCTGCAGCGGAGGAGGTGGTGCAGGGAGCACCTGGGGTGGAGGAGGTGCAGGGTGCACCTGCAGCTGAGGAGGTGCAGGGAGCACCTGGAGCTGAGGAGGTGCAGGCAGCACCTGGAGCTGAGGAGGTGCGGGCACCACCTGCAGCGGAGGAGGTGGTGCAGGGAGCACCTGGGGCGGAGGAGGTGCAGGGAGCACCTGGAGCTGAGGAGGTGCGGGCGGCACCTGGAGCTGAGGAGGTGCAGTGTGCACCTGGAGCTGAGGAGGTGCGGGCGGCACCTGGAGCTGAGGAGGTGCAGTGTGCACCTGGAGCTGAGGAGGTGCAGCCTCAGCTCAGACATCATCCTGGGGAAGGCAACACAGCAGGGCCTTCACCCTGGAGACAACTCGCCTCCACTTCTTAAAAGGTCTGAACCCTGCAAGAAAAGCAATTTGACATTTAGTCAAACGACTCGAGCACCCTTCTCAACATTAGGACATATAATTTGAAGCAGAAACCTGAACAGATCACATTTGGCCTTGAATCTTACTTTTTTTCTTGACCTCAGTGATTGGGTCAGCGGTCAACGCCTCCTCAGCTGTCTCAGTGGGACAGGAAGGCTCGTCAGCTGGAACAGTGCTGGTGTCAGCTGGAACAGTGCTGGTGTCAGCCAGGACAGTGTCATCAGCGCTGTCATGTTCCCTGCAAGAAGTATGACAATCAATCAATACATCAATCAATCCATCAATTGATCATCCTTCACTTCATCTCTCAAACACCTGTCTAACCACTGTCTGTTAACAGTGTTCACACAACACACACACTGACACACACACACTTACCAAGAGCTGGTGGCGTCCTCCATGGTGATGAAGATGGACTGCAGAGCGTCGCTGGGCGTGGCTCTCAGCTTGGCGTCCACAGCCATCATCTGCTCCATTAAGGTGAGGAACGCCATGGCTTCCTCCTCCCCGGCTTCCGCTGCCTTTGGGTAGAGCTGCATTTACAAACACAGTCAATGACAGTTCAGTCACATTCACCTCACAGCTCATTTGAAAAGCAGCAAATGAACACTAGATATACAGTATTCATGTCTGTCTGTCTGTCTGTCTAACTGGTAGTCATAGCAATTACAATACAAGACTTGTCAAGTGTCAAATGGATCGAAGGTTTAGTCTATCTGTCAGTCTGTCTATCTGTCTGTGAGTTTCTCAGTCCGTCAGTCTGTCTGTCAGTCTGTCCTTCCATTTTGCACTTACACATTAATTTAAACTATGAAAACCAAATCGATGCTGGTCTTGATATGCGGCTCACATAGCCTACAGAAATACTGGACGACTGGACACAGACTTTTGTTAAGAAAATGGTGTTAAGAAAACAGGGAGCACTTACATCACGCAGGCCATGGACGATGGTAGTACGCCTCTCTGTGGACTTGATGCCAGTCAGGGAGGTGTACTCTGCTGGTGTCTAAAGAAACACAGAAAATATAGACCTGTGAGAGACTTCTTCACACACGTTTGAATAAAGAAACACAGAAAACATAGACCTGTGAGAGACTTCTTCACACACGTTTGAATAAAGAAACAGTCCAGGGTACATGAGCTTCACCTAATCACCGGTCCTTTATTGAGCCCAGGTGCGGCTGACAGAGGCCCAATCAGAGCCCCAGGTGTTGCTGGTTAGGTGAGGTTGTCAGAGGAGGACTGAGCTGGTTAGGTAGATGGAGGTGCAGGGGGCACCGGGACTGGAGGTGCAGGTGCACCGGGACTGGAGCTGCGGGGGCCACCAGGACTGGCAGTGCGAGGGGCACCTGCAGCGGAGGAGGTGGTGCAGGGAGCACCTGGGGTGGAGGAGGTGCAGGGTGCACCTGCAGCTGAGGAGGTGCAGGGAGCACCTGGAGCTGAGGAGGTGCAGGCAGCACCTGGAGCTGAGGAGGTGCGGGCACCACCTGCAGCGGAGGAGGTGGTGCAGGGAGCACCTGGGGCGGAGGAGGTGCAGGGAGCACCTGGAGCTGAGGAGGTGCGGGCGGCACCTGGAGCTGAGGAGGTGCAGTGTGCACCTGGAGCTGAGGAGGTGCGGGCGGCACCTGGAGCTGAGGAGGTGCAGTGTGCACCTGGAGCTGAGGAGGTGCAGCCTCAGCTCAGACATCATCCTGGGGAAGGCAACACAGCAGGGCCTTCACCCTGGAGACAACTCGCCTCCACTTCTTAAAAGGTCTGAACCCTGCAAGAAAAGCAATTTGACATTTAGTCAAACGACTCGAGCACCCTTCTCAACATTAGGACATATAATTTGAAGCAGAAACCTGAACAGATCACATTTGGCCTTGAATCTTACTTTTTTTCTTGACCTCAGTGATTGGGTCAGCGGTCAACGCCTCCTCAGCTGTCTCAGTGGGACAGGAAGGCTCGTCAGCTGGAACAGTGCTGGTGTCAGCTGGAACAGTGCTGGTGTCAGCCAGGACAGTGTCATCAGCGCTGTCATGTTCCCTGCAAGAAGTATGACAATCAATCAATACATCAATCAATCCATCAATTGATCATCCTTCACTTCATCTCTCAAACACCTGTCTAACCACTGTCTGTTAACAGTGTTCACACAACACACACACTGACACACACACACTTACCAAGAGCTGGTGGCGTCCTCCATGGTGATGAAGATGGACTGCAGAGCGTCGCTGGGCGTGGCTCTCAGCTTGGCGTCCACAGCCATCATCTGCTCCATTAAGGTGAGGAACGCCATGGCTTCCTCCTCCCCGGCTTCCGCTGCCTTTGGGTAGAGCTGCATTTACAAACACAGTCAATGACAGTTCAGTCACATTCACCTCACAGCTCATTTGAAAAGCAGCAAATGAACACTAGATATACAGTATTCATGTCTGTCTGTCTGTCTGTCTAACTGGTAGTCATAGCAATTACAATACAAGACTTGTCAAGTGTCAAATGGATCGAAGGTTTAGTCTATCTGTCAGTCTGTCTATCTGTCTGTGAGTTTCTCAGTCCGTCAGTCTGTCTGTCAGTCTGTCCTTCCATTTTGCACTTACACATTAATTTAAACTATGAAAACCAAATCGATGCTGGTCTTGATATGCGGCTCACATAGCCTACAGAAATACTGGACGACTGGACACAGACTTTTGTTAAGAAAATGGTGTTAAGAAAACAGGGAGCACTTACATCACGCAGGCCATGGACGATGGTAGTACGCCTCTCTGTGGACTTGATGCCAGTCAGGGAGGTGTACTCTGCTGGTGTCTAAAGAAACACAGAAAACATAGACCTGTGAGAGACTTCTTCACACACGTTTGAATAAAGAAACACAGAAAACATAGACCTGTGAGAGACTTCTTCACACACGTTTGAATAAAGAAACAGTCCAGGGTACATGAGCTTCACCTAATCACCGGTCCTTTATTGAGCCCAGGTGCGGCTGGCAGAGGCCCAATCAGAGCCCCAGGTGTTGCTGGTTAGGTGAGGTTGTCAGAGGAGGACTGAGCTGGTTAGGTAGATGGAGGTGCAGGGGGCACCGGGACTGGAGGTGCAGGTGCACCGGGACTGGAGCTGCGGGGGCCACCAGGACTGGCAGTGCGAGGGGCACCTGCAGCGGAGGAGGTGGTGCAGGGAGCACCTGGGGTGGAGGAGGTGCAGGGTGCACCTGCAGCTGAGGAGGTGCAGGGAGCACCTGGAGCTGAGGAGGTGCAGGCAGCACCTGGAGCTGAGGAGGTGCGGGCACCACCTGCAGCGGAGGAGGTGGTGCAGGGAGCACCTGGGGCGGAGGAGGTGCAGGGAGCACCTGGAGCTGAGGAGGTGCGGGCGGCACCTGGAGCTGAGGAGGTGCAGTGTGCACCTGGAGCTGAGGAGGTGCGGGCGGCACCTGGAGCTGAGGAGGTGCAGTGTGCACCTGGAGCTGAGGAGGTGCAGCCTCAGCTCAGACATCATCCTGGGGAAGGCAACACAGCAGGGCCTTCACCCTGGAGACAACTCGCCTCCACTTCTTAAAAGGTCTGAACCCTGCAAGAAAAGCAATTTGACATTTAGTCAAACGACTCAAGCACCCTTCTCAACATTAGGACATATAATTTGAAGCAGAAACCTGAACAGATCACATTTGGCCTTGAATCTTACTTTTTTTCTTGACCTCAGTGATTGGGTCAGCGGTCAACGCCTCCTCAGCTGTCTCAGTGGGACAGGAAGGCTCGTCAGCTGGAACAGTGCTGGTGTCAGCTGGAACAGTGCTGGTGTCAGCCAGGACAGTGTCATCAGCGCTGTCATGTTCCCTGCAAGAAGTATGACAATCAATCAATACATCAATCAATCCATCAATTGATCATCCTTCACTTCATCTCTCAAACACCTGTCTAACCACTGTCTGTTAACAGTGTTCACACAACACACACACTGACACACACACACTTACCAAGAGCTGGTGGCGTCCTCCATGGTGATGAAGATGGACTGCAGAGCGTCGCTGGGCGTGGCTCTCAGCTTGGCGTCCACAGCCATCATCTGCTCCATTAAGGTGAGGAACGCCATGGCTTCCTCCTCCCCGGCTTCCGCTGCCTTTGGGTAGAGCTGCATTTACAAACACAGTCAATGACAGTTCAGTCACATTCACCTCACAGCTCATTTGAAAAGCAGCAAATGAACACTAGATATACAGTATTCATGTCTGTCTGTCTGTCTGTCTAACTGGTAGTCATAGCAATTACAATACAAGACTTGTCAAGTGTCAAATGGATCGAAGGTTTAGTCTATCTGTCAGTCTGTCTATCTGTCTGTGAGTTTCTCAGTCCGTCAGTCTGTCTGTCAGTCTGTCCTTCCATTTTGCACTTACACATTAATTTAAACTATGAAAACCAAATCGATGCTGGTCTTGATATGCGGCTCACATAGCCTACAGAAATACTGGACGACTGGACACAGACTTTTGTTAAGAAAATGGTGTTAAGAAAACAGGGAGCACTTACATCACGCAGGCCATGGACGATGGTAGTACGCCTCTCTGTGGACTTGATGCCAGTCAGGGAGGTGTACTCTGCTGGTGTCTAAAGAAACACAGAAAATATAGACCTGTGAGAGACTTCTTCACACACGTTTGAATAAAGAAACACAGAAAACATAGACCTGTGAGAGACTTCTTCACACACGTTTGAATAAAGAAACACAGAAAACATAGACCTGTGAGAGACTTCTTCACACACGTTTGAATAAAGAAACAGTCCAGGGTACATGAGCTTCACCTAATCACCGGTCCTTTATTGAGCCCAGGTGCGGCTGGCAGAGGCCCAATCAGAGCCCCAGGTGTTGCTGGTTAGGTGAGGTTGTCAGAGGAGGACTGAGCTGGTTAGGTAGATGGAGGTGCAGGGGGCACCGGGACTGGAGGTGCAGGTGCACCGGGACTGGAGCTGCGGGGGCCACCAGGACTGGCAGTGCGAGGGGCACCTGCAGCGGAGGAGGTGGTGCAGGGAGCACCTGGGGTGGAGGAGGTGCAGGGTGCACCTGCAGCTGAGGAGGTGCAGGGAGCACCTGGAGCTGAGGAGGTGCAGGCAGCACCTGGAGCTGAGGAGGTGCGGGCACCACCTGCAGCGGAGGAGGTGGTGCAGGGAGCACCTGGGGCGGAGGAGGTGCAGGGAGCACCTGGAGCTGAGGAGGTGCGGGCGGCACCTGGAGCTGAGGAGGTGCAGTGTGCACCTGGAGCTGAGGAGGTGCGGGCGGCACCTGGAGCTGAGGAGGTGCAGTGTGCACCTGGAGCTGAGGAGGTGCAGCCTCAGCTCAGACATCATCCTGGGGAAGGCAACACAGCAGGGCCTTCACCCTGGAGACAACTCGCCTCCACTTCTTAAAAGGTCTGAACCCTGCAAGAAAAGCAATTTGACATTTAGTCAAACGACTCGAGCACCCTTCTCAACATTAGGACATATAATTTGAAGCAGAAACCTGAACAGATCACATTTGGCCTTGAATCTTACTTTTTTTCTTGACCTCAGTGATTGGGTCAGCGGTCAACGCCTCCTCAGCTGTCTCAGTGGGACAGGAAGGCTCGTCAGCTGGAACAGTGCTGGTGTCAGCTGGAACAGTGCTGGTGTCAGCCAGGACAGTGTCATCAGCGCTGTCATGTTCCCTGCAAGAAGTATGACAATCAATCAATACATCAATCAATCCATCAATTGATCATCCTTCACTTCATCTCTCAAACACCTGTCTAACCACTGTCTGTTAACAGTGTTCACACAACACACACACTGACACACACACACTTACCAAGAGCTGGTGGCGTCCTCCATGGTGATGAAGATGGACTGCAGAGCGTCGCTGGGCGTGGCTCTCAGCTTGGCGTCCACAGCCATCATCTGCTCCATTAAGGTGAGGAACGCCATGGCTTCCTCCTCCCCGGCTTCCGCTGCCTTTGGGTAGAGCTGCATTTACAAACACAGTCAATGACAGTTCAGTCACATTCACCTCACAGCTCATTTGAAAAGCAGCAAATGAACACTAGATATACAGTATTCATGTCTGTCTGTCTGTCTGTCTAACTGGTAGTCATAGCAATTACAATACAAGACTTGTCAAGTGTCAAATGGATCGAAGGTTTAGTCTATCTGTCAGTCTGTCTATCTGTCTGTGAGTTTCTCAGTCCGTCAGTCTGTCTGTCAGTCTGTCCTTCCATTTTGCACTTACACATTAATTTAAACTATGAAAACCAAATCGATGCTGGTCTTGATATGCGGCTCACATAGCCTACAGAAATACTGGACGACTGGACACAGACTTTTGTTAAGAAAATGGTGTTAAGAAAACAGGGAGCACTTACAT